>NC_057797.1:318565057-318865057 GCF_018294505.1 Triticum aestivum
AAACACAAACTAAGACTCCATCTCTCTCTCTCTCTCACACACACAGACACCCCACACACACACTAAGACCCCATCTCACACACACATGCTCTAGGCGGAGCATTTGTTCCTACCACCCTTCATCCAACCTTACCCGTATGATAAACAATCACCTTTATTTACTTGCATAACATGGAAAAATTCCACTTTACTTTAGTAGTCAGCAAACTTATCATATGTACCCTTATAAAAAATGAGTTGGCGGTGATGGTGTGCCTGCCATCTTGTAATACAGACCGTATGATCTATATCTGAGGATAGAAAGCAAACTATGATAATTTTACAAAAGATGCCCGCACCTCTCTCCACATCATTATCTCTCGCAACCTCATTGCTCAGCAATTAAAAAAGGAATAAGTCTCTGGAACAATCTAGCATGCATGGTGGCTGCTGCCGCCTGCCGACGCCGTCCATTCCCATGCCTCCGCCCATTCCGACCACCAGTCACCACACGCTCCACTCCTCCTCGCCTTATCTCTCATCTTTCATTTTTTCGATGACATTCTCGAGATACCAGTTTTCCGATAAAATTCTCGAGATATCATTAGTTTTTCACATGGGATTACTCCTGCATGGGTCAATCACAACAGGTGTTTTGTAAAAAAATGCATATTGATGTTCCCTGCAATGCACGAGAATCTTGCTTGTAATTATATAACGCAAATCATGAGCAGGAAGTGACATTTTTTTTGACTCAACCACGTTAACATGGCCACACAAATCACTAGCTAAAGTAAATACCATTATAGTTATATCCTGATGCAAAAGGTTGAGTACATGGCCGAAGGGTAGAGTCGCACACATGCACTCTATCTCTCAGAATATCTCTCACACACACACCAGTTACGTGATGCCCACTTAAGCTGACACGTATGTTACAATTTGTGCACACGCGGGTACACGTGATGCCGCGCATTTATTTAAGCCGGAAGGCGAACCCAAACAGTAGCTGCATTCATTCCCCTCTAGCCGCCTCTTCTCTGGTCTCCATCGCCCGGTAGACATGGGCCGGCCAAAGGTAACAACATACGCCATACTCCTGCCGGAGCGGCGCTTTAATATGGAAATTTTAGTGGTCATGCATGCATATTTTTGTGCTAGCACTCCTATATAAGGGTTGACTGGTCGCTTCCTGTGGACGTGCGCGAGCGATGGAAGAGGAAGGAGAAGGGAAGCGGGCTGTGGAGTAATGTTTTTTACCAAAATTTCTTAGGAAACTGAGTGCAATAATTGAGTAGTTTTGCAAACTACCAGTACTACACCTGAAACGGTTCAAAACCTATACTCCCTTGCCAGCGCGCGCTTCCCACGTGAAACGGTCAACATCTCCCTGGAGCGTTAGTGCCGCATTAATGCCCGGCCATAGCGGAGGTGACCTCTCACTGGCGCCGGCTTTGAAGTGGCGCGACGGCCGAGAGAGCGCCGCTTCCCAATGCACGCGACTGCTCCGCGTCGAGACTGGCCATAGGCCCTGTTTGGATCCACGGGTTAGAGTTACTTTGAGCTAGTTGGGGCTCAAATAGCCCTAAAGTATCCAAGCATGAGGGTTTAAATTGGAGCAAGTTGCACCGAACCCACCAAAAAAACTATCCCACCCAAGAGGTGCTAACTGGAGATAGTTCTCATTGGGACCACTAAAAAATCACTTTTCTCTCTCCATGAAGTGCATTTATTGTCAATCTAACCCTGCCACCCAAACACCTCTTTGGCTACAGTTAGTTCAGGGTTAGTCATGAGTTAGTGTAACCTCTAGCTAAGTTAGAATGCTCTTGGCATGTCGCTAACATGTTATAGTTAACCAACCTTAATAGACAGCAGAAATGCCAGCCCGCCACACTTTGATAGAGACGAGGAGGGAGAAGCGATACAGGCTGCTGGATTACTAGAGATATGTGTCGCACGGAAGCCAAGAAATATGGTGATAGTGTGAGTTAGCCATGTATTAGTATGATGTAACTACACTGGGCTGCCGTGTTTCGTACTCTTCCAGTCCACTGTGGAGATGATTGGTTAATTTTATATCGCTGAATAATATTAAATATTATGAGTGCAGACACTCCACCACGAGGTTCCTTGCTCCTTCTCGGTCGTCCAGAATCTATGTTCTTCCACTCTATTTTTTTACGTGAGCTTTGTTCATCCTTTTGCCAACACGCGAGACATCTAGCATCAAGGTGCATGTGTTATGCAAGGATTGTTCCATCTATATGAAGAACACGTGGGACTGAAACTACGAGACGGACATGTGCCCAGGAGTGGACGTACGAACCTGAGTAATGTAGCACAATAAGTGAAGTAGAAAGGCACAAATGGTATGAACATGCGTGGCATATAGGGTGTGTTTGGTTGCGTTCTCGTCTCAGCATAGTTGTTACCTCTTCATGCATGCTCAACTCAACACCCCTCTTCATGCATGCTCGCTTCATGCATGCTTCTAGTGTATTTGTGCTAAACTAGTGTGGACTCATGCACCTTCCATACACTCTACCAAACACCCAAAAGTAGGTCGAGAAGGGAACTCTTGGGCGGCATTTGTCTCTTACTACGTACTACCACTAAATGTTGTACGTGCAATGCACGGTGATGTTATGGAGTACGTGCCTAAGTACTCTACTACTACTATATTAGTTGGAGGCACATATTAACTTTTATATTTGTTTACGTGTATGCCCCGAGACCTTCCAACTAGACGTGTCTTTCTCTCCAGGTCGCACGTTGTATCGTTCATACCACTAAGTACTACTACGTGTGGTCTCCGACCCAGAAGTGGAAGAAGTGGAGACGCTCTACCACGCTGTTTTTTTATGCTGGGCTCTACCACGCTACTCATGTCCCACTCCTTTCGCTGGCGTGTGGGACATCCAGCATGTGTCGTGTTTGGCACCCTTCGTTGTAAGAGTTGAAATGCTAGCATTCATCAGAAATAAGAAATAATTATAAATCGGCAGTGATACTATTTTGTTGCAAACAAATCAGCAGTGATACTATACCACGCGGTTTCCTTGCTCCTCAATATCGGAAATAATACTTCCGTTCGCCAACATGTTGGACGTCGACCAGCCTGGTCCACTTGCCATGCACGCAGAACTCCAAGGGAGAGTCACCCAGGTCGTCGCGCCGCAGTAACAATGACTAATGAGCCATCAAATCACAGGCCCACTTCCCACTTTGAAGTTGCTCGGACGAAGGAACCATCATGACTTCATTGAATTCCGCTTCTTGAAGAAAACTACTGTACTAGCAGTACTGCTAGCTACAGTAGTTACTCCAACAGAGGCCTCCTTTCGTTCATGGGATAGGAATATGAAAATCATAGGAAGTGAGATGACATGCATCTCAATTCCTATAGAGAAAGAGATGCCATTTGATGCTTAGGATAGGAATTTTTCCATTTAGTCTAGGCTAATGTACTGGTAATTTGCTCCAAAAACTACAGTAGTAACTAGTAGTATTGGTACATGCTCATACTCAGACACAGACACACACACTAACTACTAGTAATACTACTTCTCACATGCTAGCCAGACGCCGTCGTTCTCCTTCCCGGCTTTGTCGGCGACACCCCACCGTGCTTGGATCTCCGCCGACCTCTCCGCAGCAGCGCGTGCGTCCTTTTCTTTCTTGCGGCGGCGGGCCTCTCTTTTCTTGAGTGCTTTCTGACTTTTCCGCTCCCTCTGTGCGGCTTTGGCCGCCTCTTGCTCTACCGCCCATTCGTCCTTGGCATCTTCAAATTCCTCCCACATAGTTGTGAGGTCGCGAGCGGCGATGAACTCGGCAAGGCCAGATGCCATCGCTTCCCTACCATTTTGTGTGCGGTCGTGGGCGGCGAGGAAATCTGATTAGATTTTATTCTTCTTTACCGGGTCTGTCATTACATGTGCTCCGGTGTAATAACATCATAAATTACCAAACTGCCTTAGGAGTTTTTGTGCTCAGGCACCACAGTGAGAATGATTGACAATATGAGCATCACCAGCCTGAAGAAAGTTGTTGCCGTTATGACCGGCATGGCCAAGAGGATATATGATGCGCACTGACATCCAACAACAACATTTCTCATGGTTTTGGTTTTTTTCTTAACCAGTGCTATATTTTATTATTTGGCACAAAAAGTTGTAATTCTTTCACTCTAACTACGGCCAACATGGCTCGTCATTCTTCCAAAAGATGTCTCTTATGATATTTTTTTCAGAAAAAGGAGTGCATTATCTACTTGCTGTCGTCTAACTGAAGGAAACTGAATGTGAAAATTTAAGTGTATATACACTGACCCACTCGGAGTGCATACAAAAATATTTTTATCCAAGTCGTCAGTGCCAACACTGTACCTCCAATGTTCATCTGCATCTATATGGCTAGGTCTAATCTTAAGCAAGAATGAAACTACCAAGCAAACTGAGATAACAACATGTAGCCGACCCCGGGCAGTAGGTGGTCAGCGATCATCAGCAGAGAACCACGATGTCGGCTGACAACCGCCGAGCATGGCCAGGCCCATCTCGCTCTCGTGGCTGTCGTGGTGGCTCCCGGGCCTCTCCGTGGCTCCTCCACTCCGAGTCCACAGCCCGACCTCGGCATTCCGCCTCCATCCGCCGCGCTCGTGTCCATGTCGTGCGTGGTTTAGAGGTGGCCAGCGTGTGGAACAGGCTGCGTCGCAGGCGTCTGCGCGCCGCACCTCCGCTTCCTCACCCCGGCGAGCGCCGGACTGAACAGCTTCGTGCCGGACTGCCGTTTTGTTGTACAATTTCCCTTCATTCTCATTCTGTGTTTGTTGATTCAAGAGGCTCGTTGTTGATATGGAATTTTCCTAGGTATATAAATTGGTAGACTTTCATGTAAGCAATCGAGGTGGGATTACTCCGAGTACATGTGTGAAAATCAGGTAAGGTACAGATACAGAAGCGTGCATGCAGGCCGAAACATGCGTGTAGGCCCAACAAGAGAATGTGTACGTGGACCAATTGGATGGACAAAGTTTTTAGTACTGCCTCGCAGCAATTGGACGGACTGTCGATCAAAACTAACGGAAAAAAACTGAAAGCGTAAATTCACGAAAAGAAGCGTATTGTGACGGTGAACCCAAAGTGTCAATCAGTGCTTTATTATTAGGGAAAGATTTATATTATTACTATTATCGTATATTTTATAGATACTTATATATACATTATAAAAACATCCCACGTGTTATTAACTTATAAAAGTAAATGTTTAACGGAAGCTGGCAAGGAAAATCCTAGTTGTTTTTGACAGGCAAGGAAAATCCTAGTGATTGCGTACAAAAGCTTGCGAAGATTTTAAGGACCAATTTAATAATAACACGCTCATTTTTATTTTGAGCAATAACTCGCTAATTTCTTAATTATATATATATAATGTGCCTCTCCGGTTTATTCTTTGATATTAATTGCTCCTTCTAACATAACATTATATATATAACGAGCCCACCTAATACGTGTATTTCAAGGAAGTGCAAATGGGCTGGGATTTCTTAGAAAATATAAATGGGCCTGATTGACGCGAAATTATTTGTTCAGCCAGCCCAGCAAATGGACTGTACATTCTAGAAAACATGGTTAAATATATGCCACATTTTTGCAGGCTGACATGTGGGCCAATAGGTCAAAGCCTATGCAGGGCATTGTCAACTTGGTCAACAAACGATTGTGTCATCCACATCCATTGGATTTATATCCAACGGCCGGCATGCACCTTCAATCTCTCGTCTTCTTCCTCCAACGTCGTCGGGACTGCCTGGTCCGGCCTCCGGCGGCTAGCGGCTCTTCTTAGCACGCATCGCTGCGAAGCGCTACCCCACCGCCGGCCAGGCTATCCCTCCACCCCTCGATACCTCCTATTATTCTCCACAGACTACAGCCCCATGCCGCAACAGAACCAGTTATGACCCTTCTCCTCCTCTCAATCTGCGACTCCACTGCCACGTTTTCCCATATCCGAGTCGTTCCCGTCCGGGGCCTCGTCGTCGTCCACCTCCTCGCTGCGTTCGGTGCGGCGTGGTCAACAAACGAGTCATCGGAAGAGGACTGTACGTCAAGAGCCTAACGGCTAGGACCCACGAGGTCCATGGTCGCACGCAAGGAAAGTTCCTCCTTATTAAGCTGAAAAAATGTTTCCTCCACCTGACAGCTGGGACACACCGGTTGTATCTTTGCACGGAAGGAAGTGCCTCCTTGTTTTGCGAAAAAATTATTCATCCCGTTGACAGCTGGGACCCGTCAGATTTGGTGACTGACTTGTGGGCCTACTAAGCGGACGTGTACGCACGACTTTGTCAACTTAATCAACAAATGATTCTAGCAGCTGGACTGTTGGATGTTAATTCAATAGCCGTGCTGCTTCTTCAACCTCTGTTCTTGCTACTGTCTCCCGTGGGTGGCACTGCGGCTGTGCTGCCGCGCACCCGAACCAGTGAAGTTTCCCACTCCTCTCCATCTGCGACTCCACTACCCCGTCTTCCCCATCTCCAGGCCGTTCCAGTCTGGGTGCGCTCGACACGGTGTGGTCAACATGGTCAACAACCGAGAGTCATCGGAAGATGACTGTATGTGAGAGGATGACAGTGGGGACGCACCACGCCCATGGCCGCATGCATGCAACGGAACGCGGCGAGGTCAATGTGGTCAAGGAACGACTTCCACTGGAAGTATACTGTACGTGGAGAGTCTCAGCTGGGTCCATGGCCACAGCAAGTAAGTGCCTCCTTATTATGCGGAAAATAATGATTCCTCCAACTGATAGCAGGGACCCACTAGACGGGCCACCGTATTTTGCAAAAAAAAATGTTTGCCCCCTGTCTGCTGGGACCCACCTGACGGGCCACCGTATTTCGCGAAAAATGTTCCCCCCGCTGTCAGCTCGGACCCACCGGAAGTGCCTCCATATTACGCACAAAAAAATGAATACTCCCCCGGCTAGCTGGGACCCACCTTGGTGGGAGGCTGACTTGTGGGCCTACTAAGTTGACGGGGACGAAGGGCTTTGTCAACTTAGGCAATATGAATGAGTCTAGTTCCACTGACCGTATGATGTCCATCCAACGGCCGTAGTGCTTCTTCAACCTCTGGTCTTCTTGCTCCAGCCGCCCAAAGCAGCGCCGGTCATGCCGCATGCTCCAGCCTCCCGTGGCCGGCTGTGCTGCCGCGGAGGCCTCACCACCCCCCTACTATTCCCACCGCTGGCCAGGCCCTGCAGCGATGGCAGCCTCACACCGCACCGAACTATTGAACCCTCGTACTCCTCTCCGCGTGGGCTTCTGCTGCCGCGTCTTCCCCGGCTCCGCGTCGTCCCCTTCCCAGGCCTCACTGTCGTCCACCGCCGTGGTGCTCTTCACGCGGCGTGGTCAACGTGGTCAAGGAACGACTTCCATTGGAAGAGTACTATACGTGGAGAGGCTGACAGTTGGGTCCACGGCCACAGCCTAGTTTTTTTTGTGATTTGCCAAGTAATTCGCTTTGTCAGGCCTGTTGGGCTGCAAATCTTTCAAGACGAGGAGAGCTTTCATTCGGCTGGCCGAGAAAATGGCCCATCAGTAATGAGAAATGGGATGTACATTTTTAAAACACATGAAACCGACAATTAGTTTCAAATATCTTTTTTTCATTTAGAGATTTTAAATTACATTAATTTTTATGCGCGGAGAATTTGTTGGATTTTATATTGATATACATTTTTTTTAAATCAGTTTGAATGTGAGTCGAAATTTTGGTATTAAAAACATTTCGGACTGCACCGAAATATGCAAAATTTTGTATAATGTTTTAACCATGGCCACAATATGGGCTGTAATGCTAACAAAAAGAATATGGGCTCCAAAAAAAACCTTAAGAATTACCAAATGGGCTGTAAATTATTAGAAATAATGGCAGATGGGCTGTATGCTGTTTTCCACAAATTTGAGGCTTTCCTAAAAAAGGTTGACTCACAAGCAGTGACTGTTGGATGTCCATCAAACGGCCGTCGTGCTTCTTCAATCTCTACTCTTCCTTCTCCAGCCGCTCAAACAAGCGCCGGCGGGACTGCCTGCTCCCTCCTCCCCGCGGCCGGCTATGCTGCCGCGTAGGCCTCACCGCCCCATCGTACTCCCATCACTGGCCTAGCCATCCCTCTACTCACCCACACCTGTTGTTATTCTCCGGCGACGACGGACGAACCAGTAAACCCTCGTACAGTCGTACCCCCCTCCGCGTGGGAAACAACTGTCGAATCTTCCCTGCCTCCGTGTCGTTCCCTTCCTAGGCCTCACCGTCGTCCACCGCCCTGGTGCTCTCGGGGCGGTCAGGTCAACGTGGTCAACGACCGACATGCATTTGAAGTGGACTATACGTGGAGAGGCCGACAACTTGGTCCACGACCGCACGCAAGGAAATGCCTCCTTATTACGCGCAAAATAATGATTCCTCCACCTGACATCAGGGACCCACCGAAAGGGCCTCTGTATTTCATGAAAAAAACATTACTACCGCTGACAGCTCAGACCCACCAGGTATATCTCCGCATGCAAGAAAGTGCATCCTCTTTACGCACAAAAATATGAATACTCCCCTTGTTAGCTGGGACCCAGTATAGTGGTAGGCTGACTTGTGGGCCTACTAAGTTGACGGGGACGGAGGGTTTGTCAACTTAGTCAATATGCATGATTCTAGCTCCAGTGACCATACGATGCCCATCCAACGGCCGTAGTGCTTCTTCAACCTCTGGTCTTCTTGCTCCAGCCGCCCAAACAAGCGCCGGTCGTGCCTCGTGCTCCTGCCTCCTATGGTCGGCTGTGATACGGCGGAGGCTCACCGCCCCCTACTACTCGCACCGCAGTCCAGGCCATCCCTCTACTCACCCACACCCCCTGTTATTCTGCCGCGACGGCAGCCTCACACCCCGCAGCGAACCAGTGAACCCTCGTACTCCTCTACGCGTGGGCATCCACTGCCGCGTCTTCCCTGGCTCCACGTCGTCCCCTTCCTAGGCCTCGTCATCGTCCACTGCCCTGGTGCTCTCGGCGTGGCGTGGTAAACGTGGTCAAGGAACGGCTTCTATCGGACGTGGACTGTACGTGGAGAGGCTGACAGCTGGGTCCACGGCCGCAGCAAGGAAGTGCCTCCTTATTACATGCAAAATAATTATTCCTCCAGATGACAGCGGGGATCCACCGGACGGGCCACCGTATTTCGCAAAAGAAACGTTTGCTCCTGACTACTGGGACCCACCAGCTACATCTTCGCACGCAAGGAAGTGCATACGGGCAAAAAAAACGATTCGCCCCCCTAACTGCTGGGACCCACCAGCTACATCTTCGCAGGCAAGGAAGTGCCTGACAGTCGGGACCCACCTGGTCGAAGCGTATGTAGCATTGTCATTCTGGTCGCGAACGTGTATGTACATATATACTAGTGGATGTATAGGCACGCACGTGTCGTAGTAGAGGCGCATACGTGTCGTAGTAGAGGTGCGCACGTAGCATGTACACGTATGTACAACGGCCAGGGTGCAAAAAGAAAATACAGTCACGTATGTGTACATACGGGCGGGGTCTCGAACGCCTAATCGCGCATACGTACGGCCATGGCTCGTGTACATGGTTGGGTCGTTGCGGAGAAACAACATAGTATCGTGTTCATGGGGAGGCAACGGAATGCGTCGTGTTCATGGGGAGGCAACGGAATGCATCGTGTTCATCAGGAGGAAACGGAAGGCGTGGGGGCCAACCGGCTGGGTCAGAACGGAATGCATGGTCGTGTTCATCGGGAGGGCTTGGACGGAACATGCGATGGAAATGAGGCCTGGCGTACCGCACAATGGAGGAAACGAACCTCCTACGTTCGGAAAGGGGTCCTGTTGATCCGGGGGGTGTGGCTTACCGCAAAACGGAGGAAACTAACCTCCTACGGTCAAAACGGGGGTCCTGTTGATCGGGAGGGGTGTGGCGTACCGCAAAATGGAGGAAACGGACCTCCTACGGTCGAAACGGGGGTCCTGTTGATCGGGAGGGGTGTGGCGTACCGCAAAACGGACGAAACGGACCTCCTACGGTCTAAACGGGGGTCCTGTTGATCGGGAGGGGTGTGGCATACCGCAAAACGGACGAAACGGACCTCCTACGGTCGAAACGGGGGTCCTGTTCATCGGGAGGGGTGTGGCGTACCACAAAATAGGACTCCACGGGATACTATTCATCTCCACCGTCGACCTCCTCCAGCCTCCACGGGCTACCACCGACCTCCTCCATCCTCCACAGGCTCCTATTCATCCAGCCTCCACCGCGCGCTACTCCACCGGCTACTGTTCAACCACCCCTCCACGGGCAACCCTCCACCGTCTACTGGTCATCCACCCCTCCACACCACGGGGTCCTGTTCAACCACCCCTCCACATGCACCCCTCCACCGTCTATTGTTCATCTAGCCCTCCCCCACACCACAGGGTCCTGTTCATCCAGAGGCAATGCCACCACTCACTGTTCATCCAAACCCCCCGCAAAGCTCACTGTTCATCCCAGAGGCAGCATCGATCGGCTTGAGTTAGTAGTAGTAGCGAAGGAATCGCTCGATCGGGTTCAGTTAACAGCCATCGAACGATCGCTCGGGTTCAGTAACACGTAGCCTGCAGTGCAATCGCTCGGGTTCAGTTAGAGCCCAACGCCTTGCTCGGGTTCAGTTAGAGCCAACGCCTCGCACACGCGCCCATACGTGTACGAGAGAAACGCGCATCGCTCGGCCCCCGACCTCCCACCGTAACGAGGAACTCCCTGAAATTTTCCTCCCCCTCGCTTCTACCACGGTTTTTCCCGTCATGGACGGTGCAAAGAATGTCATGCAAGTGCGTCTCCGGCCCGCCCAGGACGAAAAGCCCATTTTCTGTCATGATTTTTTGTCTTAGAAGTAGGAGCCCACCACATCTATGATGATACCGGGTTTTGTCACAATTATCATCATAGAAGTGTCATATGTATGACAGAAAAAAAATTCGTTCGGCCCAAAATGTCACGGATGTGTCTTCTTTTTGTAGTGGCTTGAGGTCTTTGATGGAGTTGTTGGCCTCGGAGAGCTCCCCAGCCTTGCTGACGGCTGCACCCTGCGCCTCTGTCAGGGCATTGTTGAGCGTGTCCTTCTCCTGGGACAGCTTCAGGGCCTGCTCCTTCAGACTGTCGCGCTATGCCTCCAGCTCCTCCACCTTGCCGGCGTGAACCTGGGCTTGGGCATTGAGTGCGTCCTTGTGCCTCTGCTCCAGCTCGCTGGTTTGCTGCAAGACAAGCTTCTTCACCTCTGCATCCTTGCCGCGAAGCATGGCGGCAAGCTTCTCCTCGCGTGTAGCAAGGTCATCCTCCTGGGAGTTCAGCGCGGCCTCGCGCTGGGTCCGAGCGGCTTCGGCGGCCTCGGCCAAGTTCTTCACCGCCTCCTGAGCTTTCTCGACATCGGCGAGCTTCATGGTGAGCTCCACGTCGCGTTTGGCCTGCTCACCCTGGGTCGCCTTGAGCTCCTTGTGGGCCTTGTGGAACCAGTCTTGTGCCTCGGCAACATGCTTCTGGAGGTCCGCCTCCGCCTTCTCCACCACCGCCTTCCTGGACTTAGCCTTGTCCAGGCGGGCGCGGTGGAGCGCCTGGATTTTCCGGAAGCTGGCACCCATGGCGTGGAGGTGCCGCTCTTCCTGCGAGCCGTCGCCGCCAACGATCGGCTCGTCGACGACTTCAAGCCCAGCACCGGCAAGCACCTCGTCGTCGAACACCTCTCCCTCAATGGGTGTCCTGGTGCTCGACGCGCCTGGAAGGTGGACGAACAAATCGTCACCCACCCTTAGGTACTTGACGGAGCCGGAAGCAGCAGAGGAGGAAGGCTGGTCACCAGCCTCCTCCTCCTCCTCCTCGGCAACGGTTCCTCCGGCTTCCCCGACAGGCCCCTTACCGGCCTCCTCAGCGGCACCCTTGTCGGCCTCCCCGGTGGACCCCTCGGCGGCGTCCTCGGCAGTATCTTCGGCGGCCTTCTCGGCGGTGATCCTCTCGGCATTCGCCTCGGTGGCCTTGGCGACACCCTCAATGACGGCGTCCACGCCCTCTGGGTCCACCAAGGAAGAATCTGGGCGCCTAAGAAGGGGGTGAGGAAAGGCCAGGACTAGGAGCCAAAAAAGGGGGGAAGCAGGGACGAACAGCAAAAGACTTACCTGTGCCAGTACCCTGCTGGGAAACGGAAGCCCCCTCCCCGCCAACATTTGGCATCGAGGTAAAGCCGTCGGCGCCCAAGTTCTCCTCCTCCTCCTCCATGTGCATGGGCCTGGTGCCTGGCGCCCTTGCCGGGGACGCCCCCCGGGGCGGCGTGGTCGATGGGGCGGCGTGTTGAGAGTAGCCCTTTGTGTCACCTCCTACTGCCGCTCTCCTCCTGCATACCTGGCAAGGTCAGCACCAAGGTGTCGTGCCATTGACACATGTCGATGGGAGAAGAGTGATGAACTTACGCTGGGGGCTCTGCCGGGGGCTGCTGTCCGGGCTGCTCAACACCACCAATGAGGCCCCCGAAGTACCAGCTGGGGGCTGGCCACCCGCCGAGACCTTGGCCCTCTTCGCTCTCTGGGCCAGCGTCTCCCCGTCCCTGCAAAGATGAAAACAAGTCAAGACAAGCAACGCAGATTGAGGAGGCAGAGATAACGAAAAGGAACCAGATACTTACTCGTCGTCCGCCTCCTCCTCCGATGTCTTCCTCTTCCTCCTCGGCTGAGGGATCCATAATCAAAAGTAACCTACGTGTCAACATTCACTGGAGGAGGAGAAGGAGGTGGTGTATGGGCACGCGCGGACGAAGAAGGGGCGACTGTCTTCTTCTTCACCACGGCCTTCGCCGGCTTCTTTGCTGTCGCGGCCCTCATATGGCGCCCGTGCTCCTCCAAGGTCAGCTATGACCGCACAGCCCTGCCGGGCCGGACCGGCTCGCCGGAACTGGCCCGCTGCAGGACTCGCCCCTCCCAGTAGGTGGCGTCGGCTCTGCGGTCTCGACCTCCTCTGACGATGACCCGCCGGTCACATCCTCAACCAAAGGAGCCTCGATGCCGGCGCCACTGGCTCCCCCGGCGGCCCTCGCCCACCGGGCGAGCTCCTCCTCCTCTGCGGCCATCGCGGCCTTGTCCTCCACTCCACCGGTGTTGCCGGCCTCCCTGGCGAGTTGCGCCTCCCTCGCCCTAGTGGCGATGTAGTTCAGCTCCGCCTGGGAGGTGTCCTGGACAAGCAGCCGCTCGGCGTCGGCGTTGATATACACCTCGTGCAGGGTGTCAAAGAACTGCTGGACTTCAGCGTCCTCCGGCTTCTTCCAGCTCGGAACGGGGCCGTGCGCGTTGTAGTCCGGCATCATGGCGATGATCTCGGACCGACGCAGTTGTTGCACAACAGGACCACCCCCGTCGACAGCTTGAACAGAGGCCCCTTGAGGACCTTGCCGGCCTTCGCGGCAGCTCTCGCAACCTTGTCGGTCCGCTGGACCTCGCCGTCGCAGCCCACGTCAAGCTGGAAGATCCGTTGGCAGAAATGGGCGTGCGCCATCACTGTAAAGTGGTGGTCGAGGCCGGGGTGGAGTCGCATGATGTCGGAGGGGTTCGTGAAGAGCCAGGCTGGCCTCCCCTTGTTATGCAGAGGAGCGATCCGGCGACGGATGAAGTCCGCCCCGATCATCTCAAGGGTGAGCCCGGCCTGGGTAAGCCGGAGAATCCTGGTGATGGCGACCGTGAGCTTTCCGTCATCGGCGTCGACGTCACTCCAATCGCTTCCGCAAACCGGCGGCGCCCGGCGAACTCTACAGAACACCGGCGGGTCCTTCTCTTTGATCCAGCACCACCGACCCCGCCATTATTCCCACCTCTCTTTCATGGCGTCGTCCGGGTACGCTCCCTTGGATTTTGGGATCCAGGCAATGTACCCCGAGATGGCACCTCCCGTTTGGATCCAAGGGAAGAAGTAATGGCGGAAGAGCGCTGTGTTGGGGCGCACCCCGACAAAGCCTTCGCAGAGGTGCGCGAAAAGGGCCATGCACGCCACCGCATTCGGAGTAAAATCCATGAGGTGGAAGCCGAAGGTGTGCATGGTGTCGCTGAAGAAATCGGATAAGGGAGGATAGAGCCCGCAAGAGAAATAATCAACAAAGAAGGGATACCGATTTGGGGCAGCCTCGGCACAGTCGGCGGGGATGACGCGCGTGGCCGGATGCCCCAAATTCTCTCCCCCCGTCTTCACTCCCCACAGGGTCCTGAAGGAGTCCCGAAGCTCGAACACGTCGACCGTCGAGGGGAAGAAGGCATACTGCGTCCGCTGCACCGCCAGCGCACTCTCCGGCGGCTCCGTGGCTTCGGCATCCTTGGCCACTCCCTTGCCCTTGTCGAATTTTGCCACCATGGCAACTGGGGGAGGAGGGCAAGACAGAGGGAGGCGGAAGTGCAACGACGACAAGTGGGGACGAAGCTTAAGGAAGAAGAAGAAGGCAGATGGAGGTTTCCGACATTGGGGTTGCGCGGAGTGTAAAAGGAACAGTGCGCCCGCGGTTATCCCTTTTTATGGGGAAGCCGCGGGGCGTGCTGCCCATTTACTGCGATGTGACGCATGCGTGTGGAAACTGCCCCACGCATGCTGCCCACGTCACGCACACCCCACCACGCCGCGCCACGTGCGCGGGTCGTGGGAGGCAGAGCACGCGAATAATCTTACCACGGTAAAAGCCGCCCCACCTGCCCGCGCATCATTTTGGGCCTGACCCAACAACGTGTTGCGCTTATGTGTGGCCCAGGTCCGGGGGCTCCTGTCGGTGTACAAAAATAGGGGTGCATCTTTGTACCCCTTTTCCCAATGCACGGGCAGTCAGATCCGCGCCCACGGCCACACCAAGCAGAACGAGGGAGGTGAGCCAAGGTAAGATCAAAGCTCACGACAATCAAAGCAATGCCAAGGCCAAGACCAGAAAGTGCAGTGGGATGAAGGAAGTTCCCCCAGCAAGACCCTTGCCGGGTGGCCTCAGCGGCCCCGGCAAGACTCTTGCCGGGATAGCTCGCCCCGCACCAACAGTGCGAGCCACCCTTGAGCCCATGGCCCCCAGTGCCATCATCAGCGTGGGGCCAGGGCTCGGGAAGGCACCCTCGTGGTGGCCCGTAGATCTTTGTGAAGACATATTCAAGATCAGATTAGAAGATGACGATTCTCAGCAAGATCCTTGCCAAGGAAGGCTACCAGACCCCCAGCAAGATCCTTGCCGGGGACGATAACACGCCACAGCGAGACCCTTGCCGGGCCACCCAGCAAGCCCCTCGCCAAAGACGCCGGCAAGGCCACCGCCAAGCCCACATCAACCAAGCTCCACCGCCCAACCAGCTGCCTGCCTGCCTACATGGCACCGCACAGCTGCCAGCCCAACCAGCTGGGCGGGCACCTATGTGGCAACATACAGCTCCCAGGCCAACTCATCAAGCGCCTGCGTGGTGGCATGCAGATCTTCGTGAAGGCTCGACCACCGCACCAACTCAACTGCCTGCCTGCCTACATGGCACCGCACGCATCCCTCACCAAGGCGCGTGTCGAAGTGAGGAGGAGCGGCGACGGACGGGATGAGCCTCACCCCCGTCCCCGATAAAGCAAGAGGACACCTAAGTGAAAAAAATTTAAATGAACCTTGTCCTATAATATGAGGGATAACCTCGTGCCACTGTAGACCTTTCCACCTCCTGTGTGCCACTGTGGCAACCCCTTTTTCCTATAAAAGGAGGCCCGAGGCGACGAGGACGGGGATTCGGCTCTTTCGAACCACACACTGACCATAGCTAGTTCTAGAGCTCAAGAACTCTCAGAAATGCACCCACCAAAGCAGGACTAGGGTTTTATGCATCCTCGCAGCCCTAACCTTGGTAAACGATCCTTGTGTTGTCGACTAGCCCTGCTCTGCTTGCAACCCTGCGCCCCGGCAACTGTAGTAGGGACTCTTGTGATCCCATAGGTGTCGTTCCACACCGACACACACTTGTGCACAACCTATAGGAGACAAAAATGCAATGAATTCTATCCCAAGTATGCTATGTATATGATGTTCCGGGTGTTTATCTCAAGATGATCCAAGATGATCAGATATACCAATCTTATATGCAATGTGTTATGATGCTATGGTTATTGCTTGCAAGCTTCTTTGCTCTCTCTTTTTCTTTGCTAAAAAGCTTTTTTATTTTTTTGTATATGGCCACAATGCGAAATGCACAAACGAAGGTAGCAATTGGGTATATACGGGAACAATCTTGTGACACAAGGGATGATATGATACCAATATGATATGGTATGTATGCAATGTATGGTGTAGATCACTAATGTGCACAAGTAACGTTGCCGGCAATACTCAAATGGCTAGTCTTGATAGGCAAGTGATGCTAAATGGTCTAGGGTTTATCAATGCAAAGGCAAGGGAATATACAATGGAGGGATACCACGATACCAAGATGATATGGAGGATACCATTTGTGGCGATGATGAGTGGCGGTGATCTTGATGGAGATACCAAGATGATGGAGACTCGTCCCTAAGTAGCCGAAACACCTTAGGAAAAGGAAAAAAACCGCGAGCTCAAAATCTCAAATGTCAAATGTCAAATGGTTGTAGCGGGAATGCGGTGGTGGTTTTGTGGAAGCTCAATGGAATTGCGAAAAGGCAAACATGGGTTGTGGAGTACGCAATGCGGAAATGGAGGGTAAGGTGGTGGACTATACACGGTGTCGGAGATGCAAGCACGGTCCCTAAGTAGCCGAAACACCTTAGGAGACACAATTCAGAACACAAACAAAATTGGGTTAAGGTGTGGTGGTGGAAGTGTATGGTGGTCAAGCCTATGCGGAAGTTATGGTGGTGGTGGTGGTTGATGAAGAAGAAGCAACCGTCCCTAAGTATCCTAAGCACCTTAGGATACTCAAATCACAACTCAAACAACTTCAAATGCGATGGGGGACAAAAATGGTTAGGTTGCGGAAGTCGGTGGTGGTTATGCGGATGATATGGTGGAAGCCCTAGGCAAAGATGCCAAAATGCCAAAACAATTATGGAGTCAAATGGTGTTGAAACCTATCTAGATGGATAGATGATGTCAATAGCTACTCAACGAGCTAAAGAACGTGAAAATCAGACTACGGATGTGAAAGTTACGGTCAAAACATTGAAACACGGGAGGCTGATGCTCCAGGGGTCGGACATCCGGGGTCGGGGCCGGATATCCGGAACCTTATGTCCACAACGCTGCATGAAAATGTGCTCCAGGAGCCGGATGTTCGGCTTGGGGCCCGGATGTCCGGCCCGACGGTTCCAGATCTCGTTTGGGGCGGTAATTTTCGAATTGGCGGCAGAAATTGATGATTTCGGGGGCAAAATTTGATGGATTTCGTGGATGGAAGGTGGGGAAACTTGGGGGGAAGCTAGATCTACTCAAGACACAACGAATCCATGGATCAAAATCAACAAAATATCATCACACCAACAAATCACAAAAAAATCCGGGGCTATTTTTTGGTGGGGATTTTCGAATTTTGGACGAAATCAACAAAATCAAGCTAGAAAATGAAGAGGGGAGGCTCCAAAATCGTGATCAACATGGCTCATGATACCAAGATGATGTAGGGTGGAACCCTATACGGCCGATCTTTCACGAAAGGAGCGTATCCCAACTAAGAACACGAAGAACACAGGGAAGAATGGAGAGAAATCACAAGTGGAATCACTCAAGAAGAAGTCCAATCACACATCCACTAGACAATCAAACACACAAGATCCACAAGGTACATGAACAACAAAGGGAAAGATACAAGGTAAGGTTCATTTCCATGAGGAGGTCTTGAAGGGGTCCACCCAAGAGGGGGTCTTGAATCCAAGGGGGATCTTCTCCGTAGAGGGGTCGCGGTCTCTCTCGTGGAGTAGATCTGTATGGATGAGCAAAGCTCTATCTCAAATGAGCTAATCCTTTGGTAAGCCTAACTAGGAGGAGGGGGAGTAGTATATATAGTCTAAGCCATGAAGGGGTAAGTGGGAAAGGGATACATGGGCCTCTGGCCCGACTCTGCGCACAGGCAGGCGCCGGATGTCCGGGCTGGGGCTCGGATGTACGGTCGTTCGCGGGAGGCCGGATGTCCGGGGCACGGGCCACATGTCCAGGCTGAAGTGGCAGTTCGAGTCCTTCTCTGGATAGGGGATGCCGAATTTCCAGGAGGGATGTTGGATGTCCGAGCACACGGTCCGGATGTCTGCCCGCTGATGCTTCGGCCATATGTTGGTGAAGCTCCTTGGAGGCTGCACAAGCTCCAGATGTCCGGTCTATGGCCCGAATGTCCAACCGCTGTAGCTTCAGCAGCTCCGTCTTCTTCCGTCGTCACTTCCAGGCTTCCCTCGCAGATGGTGTAGTTGTTCCTTGGTGCTTGCACTCCTCCTCAACATCTATGAAGCTCCGACAATACCTATGCATGCACACGAGAGAAGTGTCAAGTAGTATACCATCCTCGAAGGGGTCAAGTGAGCACGTGTAAAGGAGATGATTCACCTTTATGTATGTGAAGTAGATGTCGCACGTGTCACTTGCCAAACGGACTCTTGACATGGTGATGTCCATAGGATGCTCCGCATCAATAACCTTCCAATATATCAATCTTTACCTTTCGACCATTTCTAGACTCCTCATCATGTCCATGATCTCATTCGGGACTCCGAACAAACTTCGGTCACCAAAACACACAACTCATAATACAAATCGTCATCGAATGTTAAGCGTGTAGACCCTACGGGTTCGAGAACTATGTAGACATGACCGAGACACATCTCCGGTCAATAACCAATAGAGGAACCTGGATGCTCATATTGGTTCCTACATATTCTACGAAGATCTTTATCGGTCACACCGCATAACAACATACGTCACTCCCTTTGTCATCGGTATGTTACTTGACCGAGATTCGATCGTCGGTATCATCATACCTAGTTCAATCTCGTTACCGGAAAGTCTCTTTACTCATTCCATTATACATCATCCCGCAACTAACTCATTAGTCAGATTTCTTGCAAGGCTTATAGTGATGTGCATTACCGAGAGGGCCCAGAGATACCTCTCTGATACTCAGAGTGATAAATCGTAATCTTGATCTATGCAAACCCAACAAACACCTTCGGAGACACCTGTAGAGAATCTTTATAATCACCCAGTTACGTTGTGACGTTTGATAGCACACAAGGTGTTCCTCTGGTATTCGGCAGTTGCATAATCTCATAGCAGAGGAATATGTATAAGTCATGAAGAAAGCAATAGCAATAAAACTAAACGATCATTATGCTAAGCTAACGGATGGGTCTTGTCCATCACATCATTCTCTAATGATGTAATCTCGTTCATCAAATGACAACACATGTCTATGGTCAGGAAACTTAACCATCTTTGATTAACGATCTAGTCAAGTAGAGGCATAATAGGGACACTCTGTTTTGTCTATGTATTCACACAAACTAAGTCTCCGGTTAATACAATTCTAGCATGAATAATAAAAATTTATCATGGTATAAGGAAATATAAATAACAACTTTATTATTGCCTCTAGGGCATATTTCCTTCAGTCTCCCACTTGCACTAGAGTCAATAATCTAGATCACATAGTAATGATTCTAACACCCATGGAGGCTTGGTGCTGATCATGTTTTGCTCGTGAAAGAAGGTTAGTCAACGGGTCTGCAACGTTCAGATCCGTATGTATTTTGCAAATCTCTATGTCTTCCTCCTTGACTTGATCGCGGATAGAATTGAAGCATCTCTTGATGTGTTTGGTTCTCTTGTGAAATCTGGATTCCTTCGCCAAGGCAATTGCTCCAGTATTGTCACAAAAGATTTTCATTGGACCCCATGCACTAGGTATTACACCTAGATCGGATATGAACTGCTTCATCCAGACTCCTTCATTTGCTGCTTCCGAAGCATCTATGTACTCCGCTTCACACGTAGATCCCGCTATGATGCTCTGCTTGGAACTGCACCAACTTATAGCTCCACCATTCAATATAAATATGTATCCAGTTTGTGACTTAGAGTCATCCGGATCAGTGTCAACGCTTGCATCGATGTAACCATTTACGACAAGCTCTTTGTCACCTCCATAAACGAGAAACATATCCTTATTAGTCCTTTTTTGGTATTTCAGGATGTTCTTGACCGCTATCTAGTGTCCACTCCTGGATTACTTTGGTACCTCCCTGCTAAACTTATAGCAAGGCACACATCAGGTTTGGTACACAGCACTGCATACATGATAGAATCTATGGCTGAGGCATAGGAATGACTTTCATTTTCTCTCTATCTTCTGTAGTGGTCGGGCATTGAGTCTGACTCAACTTCACACCTTCTAACACAGGCAAGAACCCTTTCTTTGACTAATCCATTTTGAACTTCTTCAAAACTTTATCAAGGTATGTGCGTTGTGAAAGTCCAATTAAGTGTCTTGATCGATCTCTATAGATCTTGATGCCCAATATATAAGCAGCTTCACTGAGGTCTTTCATTGAAAAATTCTTATTCAAGTATCCTTTTATGCTATCCAAGAAATTTGTATTATTTCCAATCAACAATAGTCATCCACATATAATGTTAGAAATGCTACAGAGCTCCCACTCACATTCTTGTAAATACAGGCTTCTCCAAAAGTCTGTATAAAACCATAAGCTTTGATCACACTATCAAAGCGTATATTCAAACTCCGCGAGGCTTGCACCAGTCCATAAATGGATAGCTGGAGTTTGCACACTTTGTTAGCACCTTTAAGATCGACAAAAATTTATGGTTGCATCATATACAACTCTTCTTTAAGAAATCCATTAAGGAATGCAGTTTTGAAATCCATTGGCCAAATTTCATAATCATAAAATGCGGCAATTGCTAACATGATTCGGACAGACTTAAGCATGGCTACGGGTTAGAAGGTCTCATCGTAGTCAACTCCTTGAACTTGTCGAAAACCTTTCGTAACAAGTCGAGCTTTATAGACTGTAACATTACCGTCAGCGCCAGTCTTCTTCTTCAAGATCCATTTATTATCTATGGCTTGCTGATCATCGGGCAAGTCAACCAAAGTCACACTTTGTTCTCATACATGGATCTCATCTCAGATTTCATGGCCTCAAGCCATTTCACGGAATCTGGGCTCATCATTGCTTCCTCATAGTTCGTAGGTTCATCCTGGTCAAGTAACATGACCTCTAGAATAGGATTACCGTACCACTCTAGTGTGGATCATACTCTGCTTGACCTATGAGGTTCGGTAGTAACTTGATCTGAAGTTTCATGATCATCATCATTAGCTTCCTCACTAATTGGTGTAGGAATCACTGGAACTGATTTCTATGATGAACTACTTTCCAATTCGGGAGAAGGTACAATTACCTCATCAAGTTCTACTTTCCTTCCACTCACTTCTTTCAAGAGAAACTCATTATCTAGAAAGAATCCATTCTTAGCACCGAATATCTTGCCTTCGGATCTGCGATAGAATGTGTACCCAACAGTTTCATTTGGGTATCCTATGAAGACACATTTCTCCGATTTGGGTTCGAGCTTATTAGGTTGAAGCTTTTCCACATAAGCATCGCAGCCCCAATCTTTAAGAAATGACAGCTTAGGTTTCTTGCTAAACCACAGTTCATATGGTGTCGTCTCAACGGATTTAGATGGTGCCCTATTTAACGTGAATGCAACCGTCTCTAAAGCATAACCCCAAAAAGATAGTAGTAAATCAGTAAGAGACATCATAGACGCACCAAATCTAATAAAGTACGGTTACGACGTTCGAACACACCATTACGCTGTGGTATTGCAGGTGGCGTGAGTTGCTAAACTATTCCACATAGTTTCAAATGAAGACCAAACTCATAACTCAAATATTCACCTCCATGATCAGATCGTAGAAACTTTATTTTCTTGTTACGATGATTTTCCACTTCACTCTAAAAATCTTTGAACTTTTCAAATGTTTCAGACTTATGTTTCATTAAGTAGATATACCCATATTTGCTCAAATCATCTGTGAAGGTCAGAAAATAACGATACCCGCTGCGAGCCTCCACACTCATCGGACCATATACAATAGTATGTATTATTTCCATTAAGTTAGTGGCTCGCTCCATTGTTTTGAAGAATGGAGTCTTAGTCATCTTGCCCATGACGCATGGTTCGCAAGCATCAAGTGATTCATAATTGATACGTCTCCAACGTATCCATAATTTTTTATTGTTCCATGTTGTTATATTAACAATCTTGGATGTTTTATAATCATTTTATAGTCATTTTATATCATTTTTGGTACTAACCTATTGACATAGTGCCCAGTGCCAGTTGCTGTTTTTTCCATGTTTTTTACATCACAGAAAATCAATATCAAACTGAGTCCAAATGCCACGAAACTTTATGGAGAATTTTTATGGGCCAGAAGGAGCACACGGGACCTGGTTGCGCCTGGGGGGTGCCCCGAGGGAGGCACAACCCACCAGGGCGCGCCAGGAGGCCCAAGCACGCCCTTGTGGGTCGTGCCCACCTCGGGTGCCCCCCGGACCGCCTCTTTGCTCTACAAATACCCCAATATTCCAGAAACCCTAGGGGAGTCTACGAAATATTGATCCAGCCGCCATAGAGTCCAGAACCACCAGATCCAATCTAGACACCATCTCAGATGGGGTTCACCACCTCCATTGGTGCCTCTCCGATGATGCGTGAGTAGTTCTTTGTAGACCTTCGGGTCCGTAGTTAGTAGCTAGATGGCTTCCTCTCTCTCTCTCTCTTGATTCTCAATACAATGGTCTCTTGGAGATCCATGTGATGTAACTCTTTTGCGGTGTGTTTGTTGGGATCGATGAACTTTGAGTTTATGATCAGATCTATCTTTTCATATCCATGATAGTATTTGAGTTTCTTTGATCTCTTTTATGCAGGATATCTTATAGCCTCATATCTCTTCTCCGATATTTGGGTTTTATTTGGCCAACTTGATCTATTTATGTTGCAATGTGAAGAGGTGCTTTGTAGTGGGTTCGATCTTACGTTGCTTGATCCCAGTGACAGAAAGGGAACCGACACGTATGTATCGTTGCTACTAAGGATAAAACAATGGGATCTATCTCTACATAGATAGATCTTGTCTAAATCATTTCATCGTTCTTATTGCATTACTCCGTTTCTCCACGAACTTAATACACTAGATGCATGCTGGATAGTAGTCGATGTGTGGAGTAATAGTAGTAAATGCAGGCAGGAGTCGGTCTACTAATCTTGGACGTGATGCATATGTAATGATCATTGCCTGGATATCTTCATGAGTATTTGAAGTTCTATCAATTGCCCAACATTAATTTGTTCACCCACCGCTTTGCTATTTTCTCGAGAGAAGCCACTAGTGAAACCTAGGGCCCCCGGGTCTCTTTATCATATTATTTGCCTTTGCGGTCTACTTTTATTTGCATTTATTTTCAGATCTATTAATCCAGAAACCCAAAAATACTTTGCTGCACTTTATTTTATTTGTGATATATTTATCAAATCCATTACAACTTGTTCTCGTCACACACCAATTTCTGGCACCGTACCCGAAAGGGATTGACAACCCCTTTAACAGGTCGGGTTGCGGGGATTTGTTATCTGTATGCAGGGCTGTTTACATTGCGTTGCCTGGTTCTCCTACTGGTTCGATAACCTTGGTTTCATATCTGAGGGAAATACCTACCATCGTTGTGCTGCATCATCCCTTCCTCTTTGGGGAAATACCGATGTAGCTTCAAGCGACACCAATAATCAAGTGATTCCAAAAGTCCATCTGCATGGCGTTTCTTCATGCGCTTTACACCAATATGACCTAATGGCAGTGGCACAAATAAGTTGCACTATGATTATTAACTTTGCATCTTTTGGCTTCAATATTATAAATATGTGTATCACTACAATCGATATTCAACAAAGATAGACCACTCATCAAGGGTGCATGGCCATAAAAGGTATTACTCATATAAATAGAACAACCATTATTCTGTGATTTAAATGAATAACTGTCTCGCATCAAACAAGATCCAGATATAATGTTCATGCTCAACGCTGGCACCAAATAACCATTAGTTGGGTCTAAAACTAATCCAGACGGTAAACGTAGAGGTAGCGTGCCGACGGCGATCACATCAACATTGGAACCATTTCCGACGCGCATCGTCACCTCGTCCTTAGCCAATCTTCGTTTAATCTGTAGCCCCTGTTTCGAGTTGCAAATATGAGCAACAGAACCAGTATCAAATACCCAGGCACTACTACGAGCATTAGTAAGGTACACATCAATACCATGTATATCAAATATAACTTTCACTTTTCCATCCTTCTTATCCGCCAAATACTTGGGGCAGTTCTACTTCCAGTGACCAATCCCTTTGCAGTAGAAGCACTCAGCTTCATGCTTAGGTACAGACTTGGGCTTCTTCCCGGGAGCAGCAACTTGCTTGCTATTTTCTTTTTGAAGTTCCCCTTCTTCCCTTTGCCATTTTTCTTGAAACTAGCCGTCTTGTTAATCATCAACACTTGATGCTCCTTCTTGATTTCTACCTCCGCAGCCTTTAGCATCGCGAAGAGCTCGAGAATTGTCTTTTCCATCCCTTCCATATTATAGTCCATCACGAAGCCTTTATCGCTTGGTGGCAGTGATTGAAGAACTCTATCAATGACACTATCATTAGGAAGATTAACTCCTAGCTGAGTCAAGTGGTTATGGTACCCAGACATTCTGAGTATGTGTTCACTGACAGAATTGTTCTCCTCCATTTTGCAGCTATAGAACTTGTTGGAGACTTCGTATCTATCAACTCAGGTGCTTGAAATATTAACTTCAACTCCTCGAACATCTCATATGCTCCATGACGTTCAAAACATCTTTGAAGCCTCGATTCTAAGCCGTAAAGCATGGTACACTGAACTATCGAGTAGTCATCAGCTTTAGTCTGCCAGACGTTCATAACATCCGGAGTTGCTCCTGCGGTGAGTCTTGCACCTAGCGGTGCTTCCAAGACCTAATTCTTCTGTGCAACAATGAGGATAATCCTCAAGTTATTGACCCAGTCTGTGTAGTTGATACCATCATCTTTCAACTTAGCTTTCTCTAGGAACACATTAAAATTCAAGGGAACGGTAGCATGGGCCATTGATCTATAACAACATAGATATGCAAAAACTATCAGGACTAATTTCATGATAGATTAAAGTTCAATTAATCATATTACTTAAGAACTCCCACTTAGATAGACATCCCTCTAGTCATCCAAATGATCATGTGATCCATATCAACTAAACCATGTCCGATCATCACGTGAGATGGAGTAGTTTTCAATGGTGAACATCACTATGTTGATCATATCTACTATATGATTCACGTTCGACCTTTCGGTCTTAGTGTTCCGAGGCCATATCTGCATATGCTAGTCTCGTTAAGTTTAACCCGAGTATTTTGCACGTGCAAAACTAGCTTGCACCCGTTGTATGTGAACATAGAGCCTATCAAACCCGATCATCACGTGGTGTCTCGACACGACGAACTGTAGCAATGGTGCATACTCAGGGAGAACACTTATACCTTAAAATTTAGTGAGGGATCATCTTATAATTCTACCGCCGTACTAAGCAAAATAAGATGCATAAAAGATAAACATCGCATTCAATCAAAATATGTGACATGATATGGCCATCATCATCTTGTGCCTGTGATCTCCATCTCTAAAGCACCGTCATGATCTCCAGCGTCACCGGCTTGACACCTTGATCTCCATCATAGCATCATTGTCGTCTCGCCACCTATTGTCATCTCGCCACCTATTGCACCGCCATCATTGTCGTCTCCATCATACAATAAAACTACAACCATAAGGCTCCTGCCAGTTGCCGATAACTTTTACAAAACATGATCATCTCATACAACAATTTATATCTCATCACGTCTTGACCATATCACATCACAACATGCCCTGCAAAAACAAGTTAGACGTTGTCTACTTTGTTGTTGCAAGTTTTACGTGGCTGATGCGGGATTCCAGCCAGAACCGCTCTTACCTACGCATCAAAACCACAACGATTTTTCGTCAAGTGTGATGTTTTAACCTTCAACAAGGACCGGCCGTAGTCAACTTCGATTCAATTAAAGCTGGAGAAACAGTCACCCGCCAGCCACTTGCGTGCAAAGCACATCGGTAGAACCGGTCTCATGAACGTCGTCATGTAATGTTGGTCCGGGCCGCTTCATCCAACAATACCGCCGAATCAAAATAATACGTTCATGGCAAGCAGTATGACTATTATCGCCCACAACTCATTGTGTTTTACTCGTGCATATCATCTATGCATAGACCTGGCTCGGATGCCACTGTTGGGGAATGTAGCATGAAATTTCGAAAAAATTCCTACGATCACACAAGATCTATCTAGGATATGCATAGCAACGAGAGGGTGAGAGTGTGTCGACGTACCCTCATAGACCAAAAGCGGAGGCGTTAGGTTAACGCGGTTGATGTAGTCGGACGTCTTCATGATCCAACCGATCCAATTACCTAACGTACGGCACCTCCGTGTTTAGCACATGTTCAACTCAATGACGTCCCTCAAACTCTTGATCCAGCAGAGGGTCGAGGGAGAGTTCCGTTAGCACGACGGTGTGGTGATGGTGATGGTGATGTGATCCGTGCAGGGCTTTGCCTAAGCACTATGACGCTATGACCGGAGGAGTAAACTATGGAGGGGGCACCGCACACGGCTAAGAGAACAATTGATGTGCCTTTGGGGTGCCCCCCGCCCCCGTATATAAAGGAGAGGGGGAGGACATGGCCATTAAGGGAGTCCTGGATTAGGGGGTCTTCGGACAGCCAGGCTATATCCTTTGGCCGGACTGTTAGACTATGAAGATACAAGATTGAAGACTTCGTCTCGTGTCCGGATGGGACTCTACTTGGCGTGGAAACCAAGCTAGGCAATACAGATATGTATATTGTCAGGACCCCGACTCGATGCCACACAGGTCTAGCATGTAACACCTCATATCACTTTGCGGCACACGTATATGATAGTGTCGCTAGCACCCATATGATAAGGAGCCCGGGCTGACATGGCTAGTCGTAAACCCAAAGTGGCACAGACTTACAGGGACAGGCATCCATGACCCAGCAACGAACGTGTCGGTCATCAGCAAGTGGGTCCGGGCTGTAGCACTGGGCTAGCAGGACTCCGATAAACCGGGCTGTAGCGGGCTAACAGGACTCCGGTACTCAATGCGTGACATTTCCCCGAAGGGACAGACACAGGAACGAAGAAGGACACATGCCGGCCAGCCTAAGTGTTCCAGAGCAGTAGCAAGCTACCATGGCTCAGTGGTAACACTAGGAGACATTTCCCGGTAAGAGAGGCTACTAAGGATAAACAACTAGATAGTCAGATCCCACACATACCAAGCATTTCAATCATACACACAATATGCTCGATATGTGCAAATACAACAAGGCATCACAACATGACTCTACGACACAAGTACTTTATTTAAGGCTCAGAGAGCCATACATAACATACACATAGGTACGGGTCACACGACCCAGCATTCAAGTCATACAGTCATACAAACCAGCAGCGGAAGTAACTTGTCTGGGTACAGACAACTAGTAAAATAAAAGAGGCTTGGAAAACCTAGCTATACTACGTGGTCCTTCACAAGCTCAGGATCACCACCTGGGCCTTGGCCTACTCATTGATGTCAACGTCTACGAAGAACCCATCAGAAGGGGTTGTAGCGTCTTCTGTAAAAATGTAAATTATAGCAACATGAGTACAAAGGTACTCAGCAAGACTTACATCAGATCCTACATACATGCACATTATCAAGAAGGGTTGGTGGAGTTGTTGCAGCAAGCCAGCTTTGACTCTTGGCTAGGCTATCCTACGAGACTCCAACTTGAAATGGTTTTGCGTACACGAGTCCACTACTCACCATTTCAATACACTACCGAGGATCCACCTCCGTCTTCCTACGGAAGAGCCATCCTCGGCACTCACACTTATCTTGAAGCTTTTAGTAGTTTCCATTTACTTGTCTATGAACTGTATAGGCAACCAAGTAGTCCTTTACCGCGGATGCGGCTATTCGAATAGATCATGATAACCCTGCAGGGGTGTACTTCTTCATACATGTTTCCACCACTTAGCGTCTGCACACGACATGTGCTCGGCAGACTTCAAGCGAAAGCCGGCTTGGGTGTAGACCACGACCTACCTAAACACCTAAGTCTCTAGTCCAGGTTTATCGCCTATTCGGGTTCCATCCATGAGGAGACCCGGCCGAGGTTTCGCTCACAGCCCCAAACGATGTGAACAGGGTTCCCGAGATACCTAACGGGTATTCGGTACACCGTGCCACGTACCTACCGCATCACAGCCCACCCCTACGGTCAGCGCTGCCCACGGCCTCCAGTAGGCTACAAACACCAGAAACTACTTGCAACTCCTGGACAGAGAACTAGGGTGGATAAGAAGTCGAGCGGGGTCATATTTCAGGGCCCAATGCATGGTAGTAGCTGTATCTTAAATCACACATACAGATCTCAGTGCTTAAGGTCGGCTTCAATGAAACAACCCACCATGTACTCCTACATGGCCTTTCATCGATACCTTTACCAAATCGTGTTCGCCACACCACACTCATTACCAACATAATCATTTCACTCTAGCCCATCACCCAGATGAACCAGACCTGACACGACTCTAAGCATAGCAGGCATAGCAAGGTAGGAACAACACATACATATGGCTCAATCAACTCCTACACATGCTAGTGGGTTTCATCTAGTTACTGTGGCAATGACAGGTCATGCAGAGGAAGTGGGTTCAACTACCGTAGCACACAGCAGTTTGAAACGCGTTGTCTTAATGCAGTAAAAGAGAGCAGGAGCGAGAACATGGGATTGTATCGATATGATCAAATGGTTGGTTGCTTGCCTGATGGTTCGATGCACTGATACGGTTCTTCGTTAGGGTAATCACGGTACTCCTCGGAGGTAGAACCTGCCGCAAAGAACACCGATACACAACCATCACCAAACAATGTGCAACAATATGATGCATGCATGAAACATGGCAATATGAGTGTGTTGGGCTCATGCAACTAAGACTAGAAGGGTTTGAACCAATTTGAATCAAAGATTCAAATTTCAAACTCATACATGGCCCTTTAAAGTGTTTTTCCTTGTTCTGCATTAAACATCAAGTTAACTTGTTTAATCATGCATGAGAATAGTACAGATGGATAGATTGGATTTTTCTGATCATTTTTCATATATAATTTGTCTGATTTGGACTTACAGATAAAAAGTTATGAATTTTTGAAGTTTAAACTATATTCTGGAATTTCCTATATTAGATTAAATCCAGAAAATCAATTACTGCGTCAGCCTGACGTCAGTGTGACATCAGCAGGTCAACGGGACACGTCCGGGTCAAACCTGAGAGTGGGTCCCGCGTGTCAGTGTGATTAGATTAGTTAAAGTTTAATTAAAACTAAACCTGTTTAATTAACAGGGCTGGGCCCCACCTGTCATTGACTCAGGAGAGTCAACCAGGGCCCACTCATGGTCAAACCCGGGTCGGCTGCACCGGCGTTTAGCCGCCGGCGAGCCCGACGCGGCGGCGGAAGTGATTTTTGCTGTTTCGGCAACCAAACGAGCCGCGGAGGCCACCGGAGAGGAGCTGAGGTCGAGCCGCAGCTCTTGGTGGAGTCCGTTGGGGTCGGGGTGGCCGGAGTTGGCGCCGGCGATGACTTTGGCGGCCACCGGAGTTCGGCCGAAGTCGAACTTGTCGTTAGGGGGGTCGGTGAGGTGCGGGGAGTAGCTAGTTAGGTGCTACGTGACGCGGTGAGCATGATGGACACCGTGGAGTGGTCGGAGGGTGACCGGGAGCACGTCGGCGACGAGCTCCACGGTGGTGGGTGCGGTTGAGCTCCGGGAGGTCGCTACACGGCTCGGGAACGAGAGAGGGAGGGTAGGAGGGGTAGCTAGGCTCACAGCGCACCCGTAGAGGCCACCGGCGGGGTCGGGGACGAGCTGAGGCGACGACGGTGTTGAAGGGGATCTCCGGCGACGGCGGTTCGGGCGAGGTCGTTGCGGTGGACTCGGGCGTTGCGAGCGCTCGGGGCTCGGCTTGCTCGATGAAGTGGACAGCGGCGGAGCTCCTGGACACGATGATAGGACGCACGGGCGGCGGGGAGCGTGGCTACGATGTAGGCACGGCGGCGGTAGCGTCGGCCATGGCTGGGGGGCGCGAGGGGGAGGAGCTGGAGAGGAGAGGGGGTGTCTGGGGGGTTCGGGGAAGAGAGGGGGAGCGATCCACGACGTCACCGGGCGAGGGGAGCGGCGAGGCGGCGAGTAGGTGCGTGGCGCGCGCTGCGGTCGCCGTCGGGCACCTGCCTGCCTGCCTGGCCGGCAAGCAGCTCGCTGGAGCGGCGCTGGGCTGGGCCGGCAGGTGGGCCGGGTGCTGGGCGCCAGGTAAGTTTTTCTATTTTTTCCTGTTATCTGTTTTTTTAATACTTCTGCAACTTTGTTGATTTATTAAAAATACTTAGGCAACTCCTAAAATCACCAAACTACTCCTGGTCCATAGTTGGATTATTTCCAACATGAAACATTTTAATTTGGAGATATTTGGGCATATGAATATTTTATATAATTTTAAATGCCCAAATTCAAATATCTATGATTTAATTCAAAGACCCTAGGATGACCTAGGAAAATGTGCATCACTTTTGTCAGGGGTTCTGAACCAGGACAAAAATGATGGGCATTTTAGAAGGGCATTTCAGCTTCATTGAAAAAGTTTTTAGTAAACCCTAGTTGGTTTCAGAGGGGGCTGGGGGTTCTGTCATCCCCATTTCAGGTTTCTGATGAAAGAATAAACATGATGCAACACTCTAATGCATGACTAGCTAGGGTGTGACATATATCTCCTCCTTTGTAACCGACCTTGTGTAACCCTATCCCTTTCCGGTGTCTATATAAACCGGAGGGTTTTAGTCCGTAGGACAACATACAATCATACCATAGGCTAGCTTCTAGGGTTTAGCCTCTCCATATCATCAAGAATAAATCAGGCAGGACATAGGGTTTTACCTCCATCAAGAGGGCCCGAACCTGGGTAAAATATCGTGTCCCCTGCATCCTGTTACCATCTGCCTTAGACGCACAGTTCAGGACCCCCTACCCGAGATCCGCCAGTTTTGACATCGACATTGGTGCTTTCATTGACAGTTCCTCTTTGTCATCATCATCAGGCTTGATGGCTCCTTCGATCATCGTTAGCAACGCAGTCCAGGGTGAGACTATTCTCCCCGGACAGATTTTTGTATTCGGCGGCTTCGCACTGCGGGCCAATTCGCTTGGCCATATGGAGCACATCGAAAGAGGCGCGCCTGGCCGTCAGGTCAGATTTGGAAGCTTAAACTACAAGGCCGATATCCGCGGAGACTTGGTCTTCGACGGATTCGAGCCCCTGCCCTGTGCGCCACGCGGTCACGACGAGTACGATTTAGCTCTGCCATCGGACAGTGTTCAAGAAATCGCACCGGCAGCTGCTCCGACCCTTAATTTGGTGCCAGTTGCGACTCCCATGGACGGGTGGATAGACCCCGCCACAGAGGCCGCATCCCCAACGGCGATCGAGGCGAATATCGACCTTACCCTTCACGAGAGCCGTGTTGTTAAACTGCCAGATACTTCTACGGCCACGGACTCCGAACCGCCTGCGCCCGTTCCTAGCGAATCCGATTGGGCACCGATCATGGAGTTTACCTCCGCGAATATCTTTCGGCACTCGCCCTTTGGCGACATAATGAATTCATTAAAGTCTCTCTCCTTGTCAGGAGAGTCCTGGCTAAACTATATCCGGCAGGATTGGGATGCGGATGATGAAGAAATTCGCCGCCCACCCACCACCCACTTAGTAGCCACTGTCAATGACTTAACCGACATGCTCAACTTCGACTCCGAGGACATCGACAGTATGGACGATGATGCAGGAGACGAACAGGAACCACTGCCCACAGGGCACTGGACGCCCACTTCATCACATGACGTATACATGGTGGACACACCAAAAGGAAACGACGACGAGGAACGGAAGGACGCAACGAAGGGTTGTCCCCTCGAGAAGCAGTCAAAGCGGTGGCGTAAGCGCCACTCCAAATCCCGCCTCGGCAGAAATAACGATCATATGGACCCAACATTAGAGCAGGGTGAACCAGCTCCGGACCACGGCAACACGGAGAATCCAACCGAACAACCCGACTATGTCAAAGATAATCTTCCGGAAGACATCACACTGGACAGATACCCGGAACAAAAGAATTCCCATCAAAGGCTTGTTGCCACCGCGAGGAGTCTAAGAAAGCAGAAGCAAAGGCTCAAGGCTGCACAAGACACACTCAAAATCAGATGGAGTAAAGTACTCAACACAACAGCGAAGTACGGCGGTAATTGCCCCACCAAGAGCTACCCGAAGCGGAAGTTGCTACCTGAATTCGACAAGGAGGCCTTAGATCCCCCGCAACCAAAAATTAAAACAGCCATCTGGCCGGATAGATGACCTCACGGCCAACATAGAGCGGCAAACAATGCCGCACATAAGCCAATACACAATCCACGCGAGGGCTCGCATCAAAAGGACGATGCAACCAGATCCATCTATGGACCACGCAAGCGTGCTCCAGCATACGATGCAACACAACAAACATTCGAACAACGCGGTACACCCAGATACAGGGGTGCCGCAGACCTCCTATGTTTCACCAACGAGGTGCTGGACCATGAATTTCCAGAGGGACTCAAACCCGTAAACATAGAGGCATACGACGGAACAACAGACCCTGGGGTTTGGATTGAGGACTATATCCTCCATATCCATCTGGCTCGAAGAGATGATCTCCACGCCATTAAGTATTTACCCCTCAAACTCAAAGGACCAGCTCGGCACTGGCTTAAAAGCCTCCCCGAAAGCTCCATTGGAAGCTGGGAAGAGCTCGAAGACGCTTTTCGGGCAAATTTTCAAGGGACTTATGTCCGACCTCCGGACGCGGACGATTTGAGTCATATAACTCAACATCCCGGAGAGTCAGCCCGAAAGCTTTGGAACATGTTTCTTACTAAAAAGAACCAAATAGTCGACTGTCCGGACGCTGAAGCCTTGGCAGCTTTTAAGCATAGCATCCGCGATGAATGGCTTGCTAGACACCTCGGCCAAGAAAAATCGAGAACAATGGTAGCATTAACAAGCCTCATGACCCGCTTTTGTGCGGGTGAGGATAGCTGGCTAGCCAGATGCAGCACCAGCGACCCCAGTACATCCAAAGTTAATGATGTAAATGGGAAATCACGGCGCAGCAAAAATAATAAGCGTCGGAATAAAGAAGACAGCCCGAAGAGCACGACAGTAAACGCCGGATTCAGATGCTCTCGGCCAGGTCAACAAAAGCCGCCCTCTAAAGGCGCCAGGGATGAACTGTCTAGCCTAAACAAAATTCTGGACCAAATATGTCAGATTCATAGCACCCCTGGTAAACCCGCTAATCATAACCATAGAGAATGTTGGGTCTTCAAGCAGTACGGCAAGCTCAACGCCGTACACAAGGGGGAGGATACACCAAGCGAAGACGAGGATGAGCCTCTCAAGCAAGACACTGGGGAACAAAAGAAATTTCCACCAGAAGTCAAAACAGTAAACGTGTTACACGTGATCAAGGGGAGAAACAAAGCGGCACTCCCAGAGAAATATGCCCAAGGGCCTATCACCGCGTAGTCCTGCCAGTGGTCGTCTCAACTGATCACTTTCGACCATCGGGATTACTCAGCAAGTATCCGGGGTGCAGGATGGGCTGCCTTGGTATTAGACCCAATAATTAACGGATACCACTTCACACGAGTCCTGATGGACGGTGGCAGCAGTCTAAACCTGATATATCAGGACACAATCCGCAAAATGGGGATAGACCCAACGAAAATTTGCCACAGGAATACTACCTTTCAAGGAGTAACGCCAGGCCCAGGGGCTCATTGCACGGGCTCCCTGCTACTAGAGGTTATATTCGGCTTCCGCGATACCCTCCGTAGCGAAAATTTAACCTTCCACATTGCTCTGTTCCAAAGTGGCTATCAAGAACTACTCGGACGCGAAACTTTCGCTCGCTTTAATGCAATACCGCATTACGCTTCCCTCGCGCTTTAGATGCCAGGTCCACGTGGCATCATTACAGTAAATGGAAATATTGAGCGATCCCTGCGCAACAAAGAGAGTGCGGCTGCCTCGGCAGCCACACACTAAAACGGCCTCACCAACTAAAGCATTCGACAGGTCATCAAGACTACGGTCACGGTTAGACGAGTCCGACGCAACTATATGTAATTCATACAGGTTTGATGGCCACACCCCTATTACAAATACAAGGGGCTCAACGCGTGCAGACAAGTGGCAATTTTTGTGTATGAGGATAGCTGGCTAGCCAGATGCAGCACCAGCGACCCCAGTACATCCGAAGTTAGAGATGGAAATGGGAAATCATGGCGCAGCAAAAATAATAAGCGTCGGAATAAAGAAGACAGCCCGAAGAGCACGACAGTAAACGCCAGATTCAGATGCTCTCGGCGAGGTCAACAAAAGCCGCCCTCTAAAGGCCCCAGGGATGAACTGTCCAGCCTAAACAAAATTCTGGACCAAATATGTCAGATTCATAGCACCCCTGGTAAACCCGCTAATCATAACCACAGAGAATGTTGGGTCTTCAAGCAGTCCGGCAAGCTCAACGCCATACACAAGGGGGAGGATACACCAAGCGAAGACAAGGATGAGCCTCTCAAGCAAGACCCTGGGGAACAAAAGAAATTTCCACCAGAAGTCAAAACAGTAAACGTGTTACACGTGATCAAGGGGAGAAACAAAGCGGCACTCCTAGAGAAATATGCCCAAGTGCCTATCACCGCGTAGTCCTACCAGTGGTCGTCTCAACCGATCACTTTCGACCATAGAGATTACTCAGCAAGTATCCGGCGTGCAGGATGGGCTGCCTTGGTATTAGACCCAATAATTAACGGATACCACTTCACACGAGTCCTGATGGACGGTGGCAGTAGTCTAAACCTGATATATCAGGACACAATCCGCAAAATGGGGATAGACCCAATGAAAATTTGCCACAGCAATACTACCTTTAAAGGAGTAATGCCAGGCCCAGGGGCTCATTGCACGGGCTCCCTGCTACTAGAGGTTATATTCGGCTTCCGCGATACCCTCTGTTGCGAAAATTTAACCTTCCACATTGCTCCGTTCCAAAGTGGCTATCAAGCACTACTCGGACGCGAAGCTTTCGCTCGCTTTAATGCAATACCGCATTACGCTTCCCTCACGCTTTAGATGCCAGGTCCACGTGGCATCATTACAGTAAATGGAAATATTGAGCGATCCCTGCGCAACGAAGAGAGTGCGGCTGCCTCGGCAGCCACACACTAAAACGGCCTCACCAACTAAAGCATTCGACAGGTCATCAAGACTACGGTCACGGTTAGACGAGTCCGACGCAACTATATGTAATTCATACAGGTTTGATGGCCACACCCCTATTACAAATACAAGGGGCTCAACGCGTGCAGACAAGTGGCAATTTTTACTCATCTTGAATTGTACATGGTTTCTTTAAACCTACCTTTTTGCACGACAACTTTTCACCTAAGTTCCTCTCTTTTATAGATGACCATCGTGCTACACCCGTCCAGGATACGGCACAAATGAGACATAGGCGCAGACGTGCAGCAGGGACCCGTTCCAAGGATTCTTTTTGGATTAAGACCCTGCGTAAACCTTTCTTACTGTCTCTTGTTGATACACATCCCTTGGATTCTCAGTACTATTGAGAAGGATGCTGACGTCTTGGCATGTGGCCACGTCAGAATAATGCACGTACCTGGACACCAGGGGCTTCTTACAAAGGGCACTGTTTAGGCCCGGTTTATACCATTAAGACCGAATACCTTAGGGAGTGTTTGGCGTCACGAGTTTGGCCTTATATGCATTAGCTCCGAATCATGTCTTTGGTCAAATGTTGGGTTTGCCCGGTTCCTGTGTTTTGCTGCCTTACGTTCCGCTCTATCGGCTAAGGATGCACCAGGAGAACTACTGCGATTGTGCCGTGGTTCATCCGGACGAGCACCTCAGTAGAGAAAGCCGAAAACTGATTGTCATGATATAGCGTGAGACTGGTCAACCACTCGATGACCTATCAGAATGTTAGAATTCCTCCGCCTCAACGAAGGGCCATTTCCCGGCCAGGCATGTACGCACCCCGAATTCGGGAGAGTGCGGAGCCACCACGGGCTATATAGTAGCCCCACCGTCAAACTCCTATGGCTAAGTGAAAGTGTTAAAGCATTATAGTCTGGTTGCCTCGTTCGCTGCACTATCATCTCCTTAATAGGACCAAGACATTGGGTTAAGTGTGAACATGCGTCTTCTGCGAACACCTCCGCATTATATGCGTGGGGGTTGAAGCCGACGACTGCAATCTTTCAGGTTATATACATATATACATAAACGGCCGCACATGAGGCATCATATTACTTTCAGGCAAAAGTATAAATACAGCCTTAATAAATTTCATAAAAAAATTGTGTTTACAATGGGAATACTTGTCACTCAAACATAATATTCTTTGAGCACTGGGCCTCTATCAAACGAGCACCCTCGAGAACCTCTTCAAAATAGTGAACGGCAGCCACTCGGCCTATGGCCGAACCCTGCGCCGCAACAGTGGTTGCATCCATATCCACCCAGTATGCTTTGACACGGGCAAGGGCCATCCGCGAGCCTTCTATACACGCCGACCTCTTCATCGCATTGATGCGCGACACCGCTCCAAGGAACTGCTGCACTAAGCTGAAATAGCTGTTCGGCTTCGTTTTTTCCGGCCGCAGATGATCTATGATGGACCTCATGGCAAGTCCGGACAACCTATTGAGTTCGGCACATTCGGCTAGCTGATCAGTCAATGGAAGAGGACGCGCTGGAACGTTAAACTGTGACCAGAACAGCTTGTCCACTTCAGGATTTGTTTGATCTCGAAAGTATTCGGCCGCATTGACAGCGCTCGCCGCCAAGTCCATATATGCGTCTGCCGAACTCCACAGTCGATCCAGAGGGGCATACCGCGGATCTCCGAACTTCCTCCGTAGCATAAAGGGCTTCCCAGTCGCAATATTCCCGGCTTCACGCAGCTCCTCCTTCTTCGCTCTCATAGCAGAGCGGGTGTCTTTGGTCACCATCATGGCCTTTTCAAGGTCCGTCGCCTTCACTCGGCTTTCTTCTTCAAGGAACTGGCAACGGTCGGCAGTGTCTTTTAACTTTACAGCCATCTTGGCCATTTTCTCTGTGCTCTCGCAATGTGCAGCCTTCTCGGCCCACAACACTTCGGCCGCCTTCAAAGCAGCCGCATTACTACTCCTTGCTTGTTCTTTGGCTCGGGCAAGTTCCGCCCGAAGGGTCTCCATGGTGGTAGCTCCATCTGTAGTCACAACATATTAAAGATACTTGCATGATTCTTCTCTTACTATGTGACATTCACCAGAAAACATTACTTACCCTGTGCCTCGTCAAGCCGCTTGTTAACAAGCTCGATGTCGGCATCTGCCGCATCCAGTTGCCGCTTTAGTTCGGCAAACTCATTAGTCCGGCTAGCCACCGGAGCTTCCACCACCTGCACATAATGGCGGTTTGGTTATTACCTGGGACTATGATCCTCTGTTCGCCGCTGTTCTCGACGACAACCAGAGCCTCAGGGGCTACTATCTACACAGGCACTCCTAAAAATGTGCGGTACTATCAAAAAGTATATCATTTCGCGTACCTCAAAGCCCGTCAGTAGACTCATAAAGGCTTCATGCAATACACTTTTGGCGAACGAAATTCTTTCCATCACCGTACAATCAACGTACGGTGTTCTTATGAGATGGCCGCTCGCTCCAACAGCTCCCTCAGTACGTCCGACCGCACACTAGACAGTGCTGGACTCTTTTGTTTGCTCTCTTTAAGAGCCAGACGATGGGGACTTCAGGTGACTATAGGATTATCTTCTGGCCTCACCAGATCTGGAGAGGCCCTCCGTGAAGACACTTCAAGGTCCCCGCTTCTTGAGCGGGGGAGTCCGGGGGAGGGGTTTCGCTCTCCATCATCTCCGGAAGAAGATCCCCCGAAGACGAGCTCTGCTGAGAAGGGCTAAGATCCGAACTGCAAGATAAATGCTTCAGTTATTTTCCTTAGAGGTAAAGTAGTATATCTTCACTATTAAAGTACTTTTTGATTACTTACAGCTCGTTAGAGGGCAAACCCCCCGCGGACTTTGTGCGGCAAGAGCACCCTCCAAGGCAGGACCCTCTGGTGGAGACTTCTTCTCCCGTTTGGAAAACCTTGGTTTCCGGATCTTCAGAGGTAGTCCTCTTCCTTCCCCGGGGTGAGAGAATGTCAGATTCCTCCCCTTGGTTATCCTCCCTCACGGAGGTGCCTGTTCCCTCGGTCGGAATAGGTAGCGGTGGAGGCCCGCTTTCACCCTCTTTATTCCCCCCTTTATCTTCCTGTGAGGGCTCCGGGCAAGGTGCTAGCTCGAGCATCTTTTCCAGTACCGGATTTTCCAAACCCTCAGGAAGGGGGGCCGACCACCAAATCATCTTTGCCTTTGTTAGCCTATCCTGGTCAAAGAGCAATTTCTCAGAATGACGTCATGATAAATTATAGACGGTGTGTTCGGCTAGAGGATTACTTACTTGGTCGGCAGTACGGTTGCTGCTCAGGCCCACGTCCTCGGTAGTGTCCGGACACTCTAATTGGGGTCTGAAGAATGATTTATACATCTCCTCGTGCGTCAGGCTAAGGAAATTCTGAATAGTGCGCGGTCCTTCTAGGTTGAACTCCCACATGCGGAGGGGCCGGCGTTTGCATGGCTGGATTCGTCGAACCAGCATGACTTGCATTACCATAATCAAACTAAAATCTCCTTCGAAGAGATCTCGTATGCGGCTCTGCAATATGGACACATCCTTGGCTGGACCCCAGCTCAGCCCCCTCCTGATCCATGACATCAGCTGTGGTGGAGAGCCCGAGCGAAAGGCGGGGGTAGCCACCCACTTGGCACTCCTGGGAGCGGTGATGTAGAACCACTCCTGTTGCCATAATCCGGACACCTCTGGAAAGGAACCGTTTGGCCACGGAGCTCCAGCTATCTTGCTTATTAATGTGCCTCTGCACGCTGCATACTGCCCTTCAACCGACTTCGTCTTCACGTCAAAGGTCTTGAGCCACATGCCGAAGTGAGGGGCAATGCGGAGGAAGGCCTCACATACGACAATAAATGCCGAGATGTGGAGAAAGGAGTCCGGGGCTAGATCGTGGAAATCAAGCCCGTAATAGAATATCAAACCCCTTACAAAGGGATCCAGAGGAAGGTCTAGTCCTCGGAGGAAGTGGGAGATGAACACGACGTCTTCGTTGGGATCAGGAGGAGGGACGACCTGCCCTCGGGCAGGCAGCCGATGCGAAACCTCGGCGGTCAGGTATCTCGCCTCCCTCAACTTCCTGATATCTTCTTCCGTAATGGAGGAGGGCATCCACCAGCCTTGAAGGCTAGATCCGGACATGATTGAAGGTCTGAAGCACCTGACCTAGGCTTTGGGTGTTAGAACTCGAGCCGGGGGAAGGATTCGATTGAGCACGGGAGCGAAAAAAGTAAAAGCCTTGTCCCTTTATAAAGAGGGTGAATATAAAGCGTCCTCCTAGTGGCCGTTTGGGACTTGCCTAAAATCTAGGAGTCCTAGGCACGGTTGGGTTACCCACGATGGTATTGATGAGAATCCCGTAATAAGGGGGACACGATCTCTGCTTTCACAAGACGTGTCAAAAAACTGCCTCGCGTTATGTGCGGAGCTAGTTAAAAGAAACAGTTCGAATAATCACCGGGCTATGGCATAATGGCGTGTTGCAAAAACAAGTCATCAAATTGGATTTGTGGAAATATTATTCTCTCTACGGTGGTATGTGGAACTTATTTTGCAGGGTCGGACACTATCCTTGTATTCAAATTCTTCCGTGATGTATTCGGAGGAGGAACCCGCCTTGCAATGCCGAAGACAATACTGTGCGCCGGACTCATCGTCATTGAAGCCTAGTTCAGGGCCTACTGAGGGAGTCCTGGATTAGGGGGTCTCCAGACAGCCGGACTATATCCTTTGGCCGGACTGCAATACGGATATGTATATCTCCTCCTTTGTAACCGACCTTGTGTAACCCTAGCCCTTTCCGGTGTCTATATAAACCGGAGGGTTTTAGTCAGTAGGAGAACATGCAATCATACCATAGGCTAGCTTCTAGGGTTTAGCCTCTCCGATCTCATGGTAGATAAACTCTTGTAATACCCATATCATCAAGAATAAATCAGGCAGGACGTAGGGTTTTACCTCCATCAAGAGGGCCCGAACCTGGGTAAAATATCGTGTCCCCTGCCTCCTGTTACCATCTGCCTAAGACGCACAGTTCAAGACCCCCTACCCGAGATCCTCCGGTTTTGACACCGACAGCCGTCCAGGAGGAGGTGTGACAAAGGGGGGTGTCCTACTAGGACTCCACTCCTAGTAGGATTCGCCCCCCTTCCTTCCAGCGAAGAGGGGGAAAGGGGAAATAGGGGAGAGGGAGAAGGAAAGGGTGGCATGCCCCCACCCCTTGTCCAATTCGGATTGGGCAGGGAGAGGCGTGTGCCACCTCTTGTGGCCTTCCTCCCTCTCTCCACTATAGCCCATGAGGCCCATTAACTTTCCTGGGGGGTGTCGGTGTCAAAACCGGCGGATCTTGGGTAGGGGGTCCTGAACTGTGCGTCTATGGCGGATGGTAACAGGTGGCAGGGGACACGATGTTTACCCAGGTTCGGGCCCTCTTGATGGAGGTAATACCCTATGTCCTGCTTGATTGTACTTGATGATATGAGTAGTACAAGAGTTGATCTACCACGAGATCAAAGAGGCTAAACCCTAGAAGCTAGCCTATGGTATGATTGTCTGTTGTCCTACGGACTAAAACCCTCCGGTTTATATAGACACCGGAGGGAGCTAGGGTTACACCAGGTCGGTTACAAAGGAGGAGATATACATATCCGTATTGCCTAGCTTGCCTTCCATGCCAAGTAGAGTCCCATTCGGACACGGGACGAAGTCTTCAATCCCGTATCTTCATAGTCCAACAGTCCGGCCAAAGGATATAGTCCGGCTGTCTGGAGACCCCCTAATCCAGGATTCCCTCAGTAGCCCCTGAACCAGGCTTCAATGACGATGAGTCCCTCGCGCAGTATTGTCTTCGGCATTGCAAGGTGGGTTCCTCCTTCGAATACATCATGGAAGAGTTTGAATACAAGGACAGTGTCCGACCCTATAAAATAGGTTCCACATACCACCGTATAGAGAATACTATTTCCGGAAATCTAATCTGCTGACATGTTTTGACAGCATGACATCACGCCATGGCTTGGTCATTATTCGAACCGTTTTTCACAACCAGCTCCGCACATAATGCGAGGCCGTTTTCTTGACACGTCTTGTCAAAGCAGAGATCGTGTCCCCCTTATCATGGGATTCTCATCAATACAAACATGGGTAACCCAACTGTGCCTGTTGGTATGACTCCTAGATCTTAGGCAAGTCCCAAACGACCACGAGGAGGACGCCTGATATTCACCCTCTTTATAAAGGGGGCAAGGTTTTTTCTTTTCTACCTCCCGTGCTCAATCGAATCCTTCCCCCGCCTCGAGTTCTAACACCCAAAGCTCAGGTCAGGTGCTTCAGACCTTCAACTATGTCCGGATCCAGCCTTCAAGGTTGGTGGATGCCTTCCTTCGTCACAGAGGAGGACATTAAGAAGTTGAGAGAGGCCAGATATCTAACCACCGAAATTTCGCATAGGCTGCCTGCCCAAGGGCAGGTCGTCCCTACTCCCGAACCCAACGATAGCGTCGTGTTCATCTCCCACTTCTTCCCAGGACTAGGCCTCGCTCTGGATCCCTTTGTTAGGGGTCTTATGTTCTATTATGGGCTAGATTTTCACGATCTGGCCCTGGATTCCCTTCTTCACATCTCGCCATTTATTGTCGTATGTGAAGCCAAAGATGACCGAGGGGAGGCACGCAGCGTGCGGTGGTGATTTAATAAGCAAAATCGCTGACGCTCCATGGCCTGAGGGTTCCTTCCTAGAGGAGTCCGGATTGTGGCAGCAGGAGTGGTTTTACATTACAGCTCCCCGAAGTGCCAAGTGGGTAGCTGCCCCCACCTTTCGCTCGCCCCCGCACCACAACTGTTGTCATGGATCAGCAGGGGGCTGAGCTGGGGTCCAGCAAAGGACGTGCCAATACTGCAAAGCTGTATCCGAGATCTCTTTAAGTGAGATTTCTGTCTGGTTATGGTAATGCAAGTTATGCGAGTTCGTCGAGTCCAGGCTTGCAAACGCCGGCCCCTCCGCATGTGGGAATTCAACCTGGAAGGACCGCGAGCTATTCAGCATTTCCTCGGCATGACGCACGAAGAGATGTACAAATCGTTCTTCGGACCCGAAATAGATTGTCCGGACACACCGAGGACGTGGGCCTGAGCTGGAACCGCCCCGCTACCCAAGTAAGTAATCCCATGCCGAACTTGTTGTCCTTTTATTTATCATGGTTTCATTCTAAAGAGCCGCTCTTTGACCAAGACTGGATAAGAAAGGCGATGATGATCAGGTGTTCGGCCCCCCTTCCTAAGGGCTTGGACAATCCGGTACTGGACAAGATGCTCAAGCCGGCGCCTTATCCAGTGCCCTCAAAGGAAGATGATGGGGGGAATAGAGCGGGCCTCACTCGCTACTCATTCCAATCGGGGGAATGAGCGCCTCCACGAGGGAGGACAACCAAAGGGAAGAATCTGACATTCTCGCTCCCCGGGGAAGGAAAAGGACTACCTTTGAAGATCCGGAAACTAAGGTTTCCAAACGGGAGAAGAAATCTTCATCAGAGGGTCCTGCCTCGGGGGGTATTCTTGCCGCACAATGTCCACGCGGGGATCAACCCTCTATCAAGATGTAAGTAGTCGAAAAGTACTTAATAGTGGAAATATCCTACCTTACTTCTGAAGACAATAACCAGTGCTTATAAATTGTAGTCCGGATCGTAGCCCATCTCGACAGAGTTTGTCTTTGGGAGATCTTCTTCCGGAGATGATGGAGAGCGAGACGCCTCCCCCCGACACCCCGCCTCATGAAGAGGGCGACCTAGCAGTGTCGTCGCGAAGGGTATATCCGGATCCACTAAGGCCAGAGGATAACCCTTTGGCTACCCAGGATCCCCAGGACCTGGCTCCTAAGGAGAGCGACAACAAGGGTCCGTACATTATGAGGTCGGACGCGCTGAAGGATCTTCTGGGGCGTACGCTAATGGGTCGACTGAAAGGCTTCGAGGTACGTGAAATAATGTATGTTTTTTATAGTACCACATACGTTAGGTGTGCCCTATGCAGATAGTAGCCCCTGAGACTCTGGTTGTCATCGAAAATAGCGGCAAACAGAGGATCATAGTCCCAGGTAATAACCAGACCGCCTTGATGTGCAGGTGGCTGAAGCTCCGGTGGCTAGCCGGACTGACGGGTTTGCCGAGCTAAAGCGGCAACTGGATGCAGCAGATGCCGACATCGTGCTTGTCGACAAGCGGCTTGACGAGGCACAGGGTAAGTAATTTTTCCTGTGATCAACACATAGTAAGAGGAGCATGATGCCAGTATCTTTAATATGTTGTGACTGCAGATGGAGCTGCCACCGTGGAGACCCTTCGGGCGGAGCTTGCCCGAGCCAAGGAGCAGCAATGCGGCCTCTCTAAAGGCGGCCGAAGAGTTAAGGGCCGAACAGGCTGCGCATTGCGAGAGCAAGGAAAAATAGCCAAGATGACTGTAGAGTTAAAAGATGCCGCTGGCCGTTACCAGCTTCTTGAAGAAGAAAACTGGGTGAAGGCGACGGACCTGGAGAAGGCCCTGGTGGCTGCCAAGGAAGCCCGCTCCAAAATTAGAACGACGAAGGAGGAGCTGAATCAAGCTGCAGATATCATGTCTGGGAAGCCCTTCTTGTTGCGGACTAAGTTCGGGGATCCGAAGTATGCACCTCTGGACCGGCTATGGAGTTCTATGGACGCCTACATGGATTTGGCTGCAAATGCTGCTGATGCGGTAGAGTACTTCAAGGATCAAAAAGATCACAAAGTGGAAAAACTATTCTGGTCATAGTTTCATGCTCCAATCCGTCTGCTGCTGTTGAATGAGCAAATGGCCGAGTGGGCCGAGCTCCATAGGTTGTCCGGACTTGCCATGAGGTCCGTTGTGGATAACCTATGGACGGGAGGGCCAAGGCCGAATAGCTACTTCAGTTTGGTGCAACAATTCCTTGATGCTGTGCCACGCATCGATGTTGTAAAGAGATCGGCGTGCATATAGGGTGCGCGGATGGCCTTTGCCCGTGTCAAGACATACTGGGCGGAGATGGAGGCCACCACTTTGCGACACAGGGTTCGGCCGTAGGCTGAGTAGCTGCCGAGCACTACTTTGAAGAAGTTCTTGAAGGCGCTCGTTCGATAGAGGCTCAGTGCTCGAAGAATATTATGTTCTAGTGACATGTATTCCCATTGTAAAAACAATGTTTTATTGAATTATCAAGGCTATATTTATACTTTTGCCTGAAAGTACTATGATGCCTCTTGTGCGGCCGTTTATGTATATATGTATATAACCTGAAAGTTTGCAGTCGTCGGCTTCCGCCCCCACGCATAAAATGCGGGGGTGTTCGCAAAAAATGCATATCCACACTTGATCCAACGTCTTGGTCCGTTAAGGAGGTGGTAGCGCAGCGAACGAGGCAATCGGACTATATTGATTTATCTCTTTCACTTAGCCATAGGAGTTTGATGGTGGGGATACTATACAACCCTTGGTACTTCTGCGCTCGTCCGAATACGGGGCACGTACGTACATGACCGGGAAACGGCCCTTTGTTAATGTGGAGGAATCCCAAAGATTCCGCTGAGTCATCAAGTGGTTGACCAGTCTCTCGCTATATCATGACAGTTAGTTTTCGGCTTTCTCTACTGAGGTGCTCGTCCGGATGAACCAGGGCACAATAGTAGTAGTTCTCCCAGTGCTACCTTAGCCGATATAACGGAACGTAAGTTACCAAAACGTGGGAGTTGGGCAAACCCAACATTTAACCAAAGACATGATTCGGAGCTGATGCATATAGGGCCAAACTCGCGACGCCGAACACTCCCTAAGGTGTTCGGTCTTTATAACATATACCGGGCGAAACAATGCCCTTAATAAGAAACCCCATGTGTCCAGGTACGTGCAATATCCTGACGTGGCCACATGCCAAGAACGTCAGCATCCTTCTCGGTTGTGTGGAGTATCCGGAGGATGTGAGCAACAAGAGAGAGTAAAAAAGGTTTACGCAGGGTCTTAATCTAAAAAGAAACCTTTGGGTGGGTCCCTGCTGCACGTCTGCGCATGTGTCTCCGTTGTGCCGTGTCCTGGACGGGTGTAGCACGATTGTCATCTGTAAAAGGAAAGAACTTTAGGTGAAAGTTGTCGTGCCAAAAAGAAAAATTGGTTGCTATAAATGAAATATCAAAATTCAGGAGAAACCAAGTTGAGTCGGGCCGGCCCTGATTACACGCGGGAAGCCCCTGGTATCTTTTATGAGGGTTTGATCATCAAACCCATCTCATGTATATGTGATGAAACGCTGCACTCGTCTAACCGTGTCCATGGTCTTGATGACCTGCCATTTTTTCTGGTTGGTGAGGCCGTCTAGTTCGCGGCTGTTAGAGCCGCTGCATCCTCTTCCATACATAAAAAACGTTCGGTATTTCTGCTAACTGTGATGATGCCACGTGGACCGGGCATCTTAAGCTTGAGAAAGGCATAATGCGGTATTGCGTTAAAACGAGCGAAAGCCGTTCTTCCGAGTTGTGGTTGATAACCACTTTGGAATGGAGCGACGTGGAAAGTTAACCTTTCGCTTCGGAAGTTATCGGGAGAACCGAATACCACCTCTAGTAGTAGAGAGCCCGTATAGCGGGCCTCTTGGCCTGGTATTACTCCCTTAAAGGTAGTATTACCATGGCTTATTTGTGTCGGGTCTATCCCCATTTTGCGGACTGTGTCCCGATATATCAGATTTAGATCACTACCGCCGTCCATGAGGACTCGTGTGAAATGGTACTCATTTATGATTGGGTCTAACACCAAGGCCGTCAGTCCTTCGCGCCGGATATTTGTATCGTGATCCCTACGATCAAAAGTGATCGGGCAGGCCAACCAGGGGTTGAACCTAGGGGTGACGGGCTCTATGGCACGTGTGCATCGGAGTGCATGCTTGCTTCTCCTCTTTGTCACATGGATCACGCTTACTGTTTTAACCTCTGGTGGGAACTTTTTCTGTCCTCCGGTGCTTTGCTGGCGAGGTTCATCCTCGTCTTCGCTTGGTGTATCTTCCCCTTTGTGTCCGGCGTTTAGCTTACCGGCCTGCTTGAAGACCCAACATTCTCTGTGGGTATGATTTGCAGGTTTGTCTGGGGTGCCGTGAATCTAACAGGGTTTGTCAAGAATTTTGTTTAGACCAGATTGTCCTTCTCTGCTACCTTTGAAAGGCTTTTTCCGCTGACCTGGTCGGGAGCCCCTGAATCCGGCGTTTACCGCCGTGTTATCTGGGCTACCTTCTTTATTTTGACGCTTGTTTTTGTTGCGTCATGGTCTACCATTGCCATCCCTAACTTTGGATGTGCTTGGGTCGCTGGTGCTGCTACGGGCTAACCAGCTGTCCTCGCCCGCACAAAAGCGGGTCATAAGGCTTGTTAGGGCTGCCATCGTTCTCGGTTTTTCTTGGCCGAGGTGTATGGCGAGCCATTCGTCTCGGATGCTGTGTTTAAAAGCTGCTAAGGCTTCGGCGTCCGGACTATCGATGATTTGGTTCCTCTTGGTGAGGAACCTGTTCCAAAGCTTTCGGGCGGACTATCCGGACTATTGGACTATATGACTTAAATCGTCTGCATCCGGAGGTCGGACATAAGTCCCTTGAAAATTGGCCCGAAAAGCGTCATCGAGCTCCTCCCAACTTCCAATTGAGTTTTCAGGGAGGCTTTTCAGCCAGTGCCGAGCTAGCCCTTTAAGCTTGAGGGGTAAGTATTTAATGGCATGGAGATCGTCTCCATGAGCCATATGAATATGGAGGATGAAGTCCTCTAGCCAGACTCCAGGGTCTATGGTCCCGTCGTACGCCTCTATGTTCATCGGTTTGAATCCCTCTGCGAATTCATGATCCAGCACCTCATCGGTGAAACATCGGGGGTGTGCGGCACCCCTGTATTGGGATGTGCCATGGTGTTCGGACGGTTGTAGTATTCGGTTTTGGTTTTGTACCGGAGCACGCTTCCTAGATCCGTAGATGGATCTGGTCGCGCCGGATTATTGGCGCAAGTTCTCACGTAGATCGTGTGTTGACTTATGCGTGACCTTGTTAGCCACTCTATCGCGCTCACAAGGTGGTGGATCCGGCCGGTTGGCCGTATCATTCTTCGGCTGTGTGGGCTCTAAGGCCTCATCGTCAAATTCCGGTAATAGCTTGCACTTTGGATAGCTATTTTTATGGTAGCTTCCACCATACTTTGTTACTTTGTTCCACCTGCTATTGAGCGTATCTTGTGCTACCTTGAGCCTTTGCTCCTGTTTCTTCAGGCTCCTCGCTGTGGCAATAAGCCTTCTGCCGAGGTTCTCTTGCTCCAAGTGTGTTTCCGGGATGATGTGTGCATCTTCGTCCGGACTATTTTCTTCCCTAGACGGGGTTTGATGAGGCTTATCTATGGCGTCATCGTGTTCGTACGTCGGATCCGTACTATGTTTGTAGTTTGTGTCTTGATCGTGCTCTGCCACCGGGGTGGTGCAGTTGTCGTTTCTCCAGAGTCGAGTGGACTATTATTTCCTCTTGCGCTGTTATCGCTGTTTTTGCTATGGAGGGACTTAGAGCGGTGTCGCTGACGTCTGCACTTGGGTTGCTTCGAGGGTGCATCCTCCGCTGTCTCTTCGCCATTACCCTCTCTAGGTGTATCCACCATGTATACGTCATGTGATGAAGTAGCGGTCCAGCGCCACGTGGGCGGTGGTTCCTATTCGTCTCTGGCTTTGTCATCCATACCGTCGAAGTCTTCTGAGTCGAAGTCGAGCATGTCGGTTAAGTCGTCGACAGTGGCTACTAAGTGGGTGGTGGGTGGTCAGCGAATTTTTTCGTCGTCCGCATCCCATTCTAGCCGGACATAGTTCAGCCAAGGTTCTCCTGACAGGGAGAGAGACCTTAATGAATTTAGCACATCTCTGAAAGGTGAGTGCTGAAAGATATCCGCGGAGGTGAACTACATGATCGGCGCCCAGTCGGACTCAACGGGCACGGATGTGAGCGGCTCGGAGTCCGTGGCCGGAGATGAATCCAGTGGTTCGGCGACATGGCTCTCGTAAGGGGTGAAGTCAGTATCCGGCTCTATCGCCACTGAGAGTGCGGCCTCCATGGCGGGATCCATCCCTCCGCTCTCGGATGGCACGACTTGCTCCGGATTGATGGCCCGAGTAGTTGCGGATGCGATCTCCCGAACATTGTCCGACGGCAGAGTTACATCATGCTCGTCGCGACTATGCAGCGCGTCCGACATGGGATCGAATCTGGCGAAGACCAAGTCACCGCGGATATCGGCCGTGTAGTTCAAGTTTCCAAATCTGACCTGATGGCCAGGGGTGCAGTGCTCGATCTACTCCAGATGGCCAAGCGAATTGGCCCGCAGTGCGAAGCCGCCGAATACGAAGATCTGTCTGGGGAGGAAAGCCTCACGCTGGACCGCATCGCTAGCGATGATCGAAAGAGCCATCCAGCCTTATAGTGACGACACAGTGGAACTCTCAATGAAAGCACCAATGTCGGTGTCAAAACCGGCGGATCTCGAGTAGGGGGTCTTGAACTAGGTAGTGGACACGATGTTTACCCAGGTTCGGGCCCTCTTGATGGAGGTAATACCCTACGTCCTGCTTGATTGTTCTTGATGATATGAGTAGTACAAGAGTTGATCTACCACAAGATCAAAGAGGCTAAACCCTAGAAGCTAGCCTATGGTATGATTGTCTGTTGTCCTACGGACTAAAACCCTCCGGTTTATATAGACACCGGAGGGAGCTAGGGTTACACCAGGTCGGTTACAAAGGAGGAGATATACATATCCGTATTGCCTAGCTTGCCTTCCACGCCAGGTAGAGTCCCATCCGGACACGGGACAAAGTCTTCAATCTCGTATCTTCATAGTCCAACAGTCCGGCCAAAGGATATAGTCTGGCTGTCCGGAGACCCCCTAATCCAAGACTCCCTCAAGGGGTTCCAGTAACCTCGTGGTACTACGAAAAATCCCCGAACCTCTTCGGAACCATTCCGGTGTCCATATATAACCTCCAATATATCAATATTTACCTCTCGACCATTTTGAGAGTCCTCGTCATGTTCGTGATCTCATATGGGACTCTAAACAAACTTCGGTCACCAAAACACACAACTCATAATACAAATCGTCATCGAAGGTTAAGCATGCGGACCCTATGTATTCGAGAACTATGTAGACATGACCGAGACACATCTCCAGTCAATAACCAGTAGCGGAACCTGGATGCTCATATTGGTTCCTACATATTCTACGAAGATCTTTATTGGTCAAACCGCATAACAACATACGTCATTCCCTTTGTCATCGGTATGTTACTTGCCCGAGATTCGATCGTCGGTATCATCATACCTAGTTCAATCTCATTACCGGCAAGTCTCTTTACTCGTTTCGTAATACATCATTCCGCAACTAACTCATTAGTCACATTGCTTGACGGGCTTATAATGATGTGCATTACCGAGAGGGCCCAAAGATACCTCTCCGATACTCGAAGTGACAAATCTTAATCTTGATCTATGCCAACCCAACAAACACCTTCGGAGACACCCGTAGAGCATCTTTATAATCTCCTAGTTACCTTGTGACATTTGATAGCACACAAGGTGTTCCTCCGGTATTCAGGTGTTGCATACTCTCATAGTCAGAGGAATATGTATAAGTCATGAAGAAAGTAATAGCAATAGAACTAAACGATCATTATGCTAAGCTAACGGATGGGTCTTGTCCACCACATCATTCTCTAATGATTGTATCCCGTTCATCAAATGGCAACACATGTCTATGGTTAGGAAACTTAACCATCTCTGATTAACGAGCTAGTCAAGTAGAGGCATACTAGGGACACTCTGTTTTGTCTATGTATTTACACATATACTAAGTTTCCGGTTAATACAATTCTAGCATGAATAATAAACATTTATCATGATATAAGGAAATATAAATAAAAACTTTATTATTGCCTCTTGAGCATATTTCCTTCAGATGCAATCCGTCAAGATCAACAAAGACGTGAAGCTCAAGCTCAAGCGGCTCAAGACGCACTCTGAGAGTCCACTTGAGCCGTTGCCCAACGCAGTCGTCAAGTACATGAGCAAGAAGAAGCCCTACATCATGCATGACAAGAAGAAGCCGCTCGACGTGAAGAACAACAACAAAGGTGAAATCGTGAACAAATGCCCTGACCTCCTCGTCGGCAACTGGATCGAGTGATCCAAGACACCCGTCCACATCACGAGCGACACCAAGCGGATTGAGTTCTTGAAGATCCTCCTCCTCGACAAGACTGACATCAACGTCGTCACTATGATGAAGAACTTCGCTATGGCAAGTTCAAGTTCACCATGCCCAAGTTCTCTTGAAGCAACGACCCCGAGGAGTACCTATCATGGGCATTGAAAGTCGACAAGATATTCCGTCTTCACAACTAAGACGAGGAAAAGAAGATCGCCATGGCATCCCTCGAGTTTGTCCTCATTTGGTGGGAACAAGTGATCGAGTGACGTCGCGAGAAGGACGAGCCACCCATCATGACTTGGACACAAATGAAGGACATCATGCGAGCATGCTTCGTGCCTACATACTACACACGAGATCTCTTCAAGATGTTGCTACCCCTCAAGCAAGGCACGAAGACGGTGGAAGAATACTATCAAGAAATGGAGATTGCCATGGTGCAAGCAAACGTCAAAGAAGATGATGAGCAAACAATGGCATGCTTCTTGAACGGCCTCAACCACCCAGTACGGAAGATTGCTGATTTCCAACCTTACTCCAACCTTCTCGAGCTAGTTCACCAAGCGACCAAGGCGAAATGACAAGTACAAGAAGACTTCAAGTACGCCAAGTACTCATCCAAGACCTACGGCTCATACACTCAAGCTACCCCTACTTTGACTTCGACACCTCCTACCTTGACTAGAGCATCACCAAGTACCGGCGACAAGTCAAGTTTCAAGCAAGCGACACCTTCCTCGACTCGTCCTCCGGCAAGCAACTACAAGAACAAGACTTCTTCGTCGGCACCACCGAATGATCCCATCAAGACAAGTTCTATGAAGTGCTTCACATGTGGTGGTCGTGGACACAAGTCTTTCCAATGCATCAACAAGCGAACCATGATCGCCAATGATGATGGCACGTACGACTTCATGAGTGAAGATGAGATGGAAGATATCGATCATGTCGCCATGCACCATTAGGTGAACGAAGAAGAAGATGCTCAAGTCTATTGTGACGATGATTGAAGTCCCTCTCTCGTTGTCTCCAAGGTCTTGACGCTTCAACACCAACACGAAGACGAAAGGTGTCACATATTCCACACCAAGGCCGGCATCAATGGGCGCTCCATAAAAGTCATCATCGACGGAGGGAGTTTCCATAACTTGGCAACTGAAGAGCTATGTTGCAAGCTGCAATTGGTCAATAAGAAGCATCCTCGCCCCTACAAGGTCCAAAGGCTAAGAGACTCTGGCACAATTCAAGTGGAGCACACCGTGCATGTTTCTTTCAAGATCGGTGCCTACGAGGACACCATTGAGTGTGACGTGGTTCCTATGTCTTTGTGCCATCTTCTCTTGGGAAGACCTTGGCAATTCGACCGCGGCGTCATCCACAATGGGAGAACAAACCATTATAGCTTCAAGATGAAGGGAATGGAGTACGTGCTACAACCTATGTCTCCAAGCCAAGTGATCGCTGACAAGCAAGCATCCACACATCATGGAGAGACTAGTGAGAGAGTGAACCACCAAAAAGAAAGTGAGCTCCACAAGCCAAAATTGAGCGACTCCTCGCCACGAGAGAAAAACTTAATCCTCCTGGCCACAAAAAGAGAGATGAGAGAAGTGTGTGAGAAACCACCAGTGTTATCCAGTATGTCCTAGTGTGCAAAGATGAGGTGGCAAAGACTAACACTCATAATCCTCTACCTCTAGTGTTTTCTAACTTGTTACAGGAATTCGCGGATGTCTTTCCCGATGAGCTACCTCCCGGTCTTCCTCCTCTATGTGGCATCAAACATCGGATCGACCTCATCCCTGGCGCACCCCTTACTAACAAGGCACCATACCGCGTCAACACCAAAGAAACCAAAGAAATACAAAGGCAGGTCCAACATCTCATAGACCATGGACATGTGCGTGAAAGTTTGAGTCCTTATGTTGTACCGGTCATTCTTATGCTGAAAAGAGATGGTAGCTTGCTCATGTTTTCCGATTGTAGACCTATCAATGCTATCACCGTTCGCTATAGGCATCCCATTCCATGCCTCGGTGATATGTTAGATGAGCTTAGCGGTGCCACTATTTTCTCAAAAAATGATCTCAAAAGTGGTTACTATCAAATCCGCATACAAGAGGGTGATGAGTGGAAACCACTTTCAAAACAAAGTTAGGTTTGTATGAGTGGTTAGTTATGCCTATGGGTTTATCGGAAGCACCCGGCACTTTCATGCGTGTTATGCATTATGTGCTTCGTACTTACATTGGAGTGCTTGTGTGGTCTACTTTGACAACATTCTTGTGTTTAGCAAATCCCTCAAAGAGCATGTATATCATCTTTGGGCCATTTTGCAAATGCTTAGAAAAGAACGTCTCTATGCTAATATGGAGAAATGCACTTTTGGTGTTGACAAGATAGTTTTCTTGGGCTTTGTTGTGTCTTCCAAGGAAGTTCATGTAGATGAGTCTAAAATTGAAGCAATTAAAACATGGCACCAACCCACGAATTTGCAACAAGTGCATAGTTTCCTTGGTCTAGCGGGTTTTATCGTCGCTTTGTGAAAGACGTTAGCACTATTGTCGCACCATTACATCCTTTGAGTAAGAAAAATGCACCTTTTGTTTGGGGACCATCTCAATCTACTGCATTTGATGAGCTCAAGTCTTTGCTTACTCATGCCCCAATGCTTGCATTACCTGATTTCACCAAAACTTTTGAGGTTCATTGTGATGCTAGCGGTCATGGAATTGGTGGAGTCTTGATGCAAGAAAAGCAACCCATTGCATATTTTAGTGAAAAAAATCCGGTGCTCAACTTAACTATCCTATATATTACAAAGAATTGTATGCTTTAGTGCGAGTATTGCATGTTTGGGAACATTATCTTTGCCCACTTGAATTTTTCACACATACCAATCATGGGACTCTAAAGTACCTTAAAGGTCAAACTAAGTTGAATAAACGGCATGCTGAATGGAGTGAATATATTGAGTCTTTTCCTTATGTGATCAAGTACACTAAAAGTAAAGACAATGTTGTGGCGGATGCTCTTTCCTGCATATGCATGCTTGTTACTACACTTGAGTCAAATGTTATTGGCTTTGAGCACATTAAAGATCTTTATGTGAATGATCCTTCTTTTGCACTTCCTTATTCTAAATGTCTTACTCACACTTGTTGGGAGAACTTTTATCTCAAAGATGGCTACCTTATGCGTGCTAACAAAGTACACCCGAGTCTTCTATTCGTTTGTTTCTTTTGCAAGAGTCTTGCGGAGGTGGACACATGGGACATTTAATTCAGGTGTGACAAGACCTTCGCCACACTCTCCTTCAAGTACTTTTGGCCAAAGATGTTCCACGATGTGGCACGTTTCACCAACAAATGTTCTACTTGCCGCGAAGCTAAGTCCAAAGCCCAATCTCATGGTTTACATATGCCACTTCCAATTACATATCAACCATGGGAAGATATTAGTATGGATTTCATGCTTGGTTTGGCTAGAACTCGAAATGGAAAGGATTCCGTCTTTGTTGTTGTGGACCAATTCTCAAAAATGCCATATTTCATACCATGAAACAAGATAGACGATGCTTCACATGTTGCTAATCTTTTTTGTAGGGAAATCTTGAGGTTGCATGGAGTACCAAGGTCCATTGTCTCAGACCAGGATGTCAAGTTCTTAAGCTACTTTTGGAAGACCATTTGCACTAGGCTCGGCATCAAGCTTCTTTTCTCCACGTCCTATCATCCACAAATCGATGGGCAAACGATAGTCACCAACTGGACACCATCTACTCTCCTACGTTTGTTGATCAAGAAGAACATCAAGGAGTGGGAGGAGTGCTTACCCATCGCCGAGTACGCCTACAATCGAGCTTGACACGTGACTACTGGCAAGTCCCCCTTCGAGGTTGTCTACGGCTTCAACCCATTGTCCCCATTGGACATTCTACCTCTTCCGCTCCAAGAACGCGTAAACATGGATGCAAGTGCAAGGGAAAGCTTTGTCAAGAAGATGCATGAAGATACAAGAGCAACGATCGAGCGTCAAGTACATTGTATCTCCAACAAGCTCAACATCAACAAGACACAATGGTGTTTCAACCGGGAGGTCTCGTATGGCTTCATATTTGCAAGGAACGTTTCCCCAACGAGCGCAAGTCAAAGATTCTACCACAAGCCGATGGACCCTTCAAGGTGCTAGCATGCTACAATGACAACTGTTACAAGATTGACATCCCATGCGACAAGTACAACATAAGTGACATCTTCAACGTCAAAGACTTGGCCAAGTACCATGGTGATGAAGATCACAATCCGTGGACGGATCTCTCCCAAGGGGGGAGATGATGCGGAGCATCCTTCCATCATCCCCATGGACTCTACACCAACACATCAAGCACCATGTGGACTCATGACAAAGCTAGAGCACGTGCAATGGAAACTGAGGTGAACTCCTTCGTGGTTGACATGCATATGGAAGCAAGTGGAACTTGCTTGCTCATCACCAAAACACTCTATGCCTCATTAGGTACAAGGAGGGACCATTCCAAGCAGCTGAGGAGCACCACCAAGTCCAAGGAGAAGCGATCCAAGTCACCAAGGATGAAGAACGAGCCGAACAGCAACTGGACAACAAGTCCCAGGCGATCCCGTGCACACGGGCCCCCGAGACCCCGTGCCCACGAACTACACAGGGAGCTACTGCTGTAGCACCCCGTGCGCATGGGCCCAACTTACCCCGTGCGCACGGGCCCTACAAGATGGCCAGCTTATGCGGGTTGTTGGGCCTCCACTTCGCATCCACTTCACCTCCTACCTACCCAAGCCTATATAATTAGTACCTAGGGATATGTTTAGGGTTAGCAAAGACATAGATGATAATTTGATACTTTGCTCCTTCTACCACCTCAATTGGAGATCAAGGCCTCTTAGGAGAGGCTCCACTTGTGGATTTCAAGACCTCCATCTTGGAGAAGACTACCATCATCAAGACCTCATCTCCTAGGAGTGGGAAGAACTCTACCATCATATATTTCCTTTGATTGTGTTTGCGAACTTGTGGATCTTGTGTTGCTACTCTAGTGGATGTGTAATTGGTTATTGTTGGAGTGAATTACTCTTTGTGCTTCTTTGTGTTCATCCCTTTCCCCTCCAAGTGTGAAAATATCCATCTTAGGGTTTCACCCTACAACACAAGTGCCCACAAGATCTGTGAATTATAAAGACTTCAGGAAAACTGCGTTCTTCAACTTCAGTCTCGCCTATATGACAGGTCACTGCGGTAAGTGGGTAACTCTGCAAGATCATACATACTCCATGGTTCTCTGATGCCATTGAACACAAGGGATTCCTTTATGCTGTGGACTCCTTCTATGGCTGGACGTATTGCTGGCCTACTCCAGTCATCGCTACAAACAGCTGTTACAGCGATATGTTACTTTCCTATGATATCATAGTGGCTTGCTTATATTACTGTCAACATTTACTGAAAAAATATTCATCCTCAAAACATGTTGTTCTTAAGATTGACTATAGTGCGAGCCCTTTTTTATTTGACTCCAACTTGATATGATGTTGTAGGCCGCCTGGTGTCCCTGCCCTTCCTAATCCCAGAACCTTTCAAACAAAAGCAACATGGAAGTTGCAGGTGGTTCCTGGTTCAATCAGACAATCGCGGACGATTGATGATCGTTCCCACATACCATACATGTTGTTTCGCGGAATACAATCACAGTCACTGCAAGGTCTTTGAGCAGGATCCTAGCTTCTCTGGGCCTTCAGGAATTTTGGACTCGAGGCTGGTAAGTAGCCTTGGTACACGCTGATGTAGGGTAGAACCCTAGGAGGCCGATCTTTCATGAAAGGAGCGGATCCCGCGATGAACACAAAGAACATGAGGGGAAACAAGAGGGGAAAACATGAGCGAATCACTCCAACCAACAAGAAGGATCACACATATGCTAGATGCTCAAACACATAAGAGATACATGATCCACGGTCAACTAAGGACGATACAAGTAGCACGATCTTCTCCGTGAGGAGGTCTTGAGGTTCTTCCCGTGGAGGGGTCTTGAATCCGCTTGGGGGATCTTCTCCGAGGAGGCACGATCTTCGAGGAGAAGGTAACCACGTGGATTAGCAAAGCTCTCACACAAATATGAGTTAATCATTTGCTAACCCTAGAAAGAGGTGGTGGAGTTGTATATATAGGAGTTGGGGGGCAAAGGGGTACATGGGACTCGTCCCAACATCATGCACACAGGCACTGCCCGGATAATCCGGATGTTGGTCTGGATGATCCGGGCTTCGGGGCTCCGGATGATCCGGGTCGGCGTTCGGATGGTCCGTCTGTGTCGTGGGCGCCGCGGGAGGTCCGGATGGCCGGGTCCTGGTCCGAGCGTCTGGGTGTGGCCGGATGATCCGGGACTGGGACCGGATGATCCGGTTTCGTGGTGAAGCTTCGGGTGTCCTTGGGCGGGTTAGCCGGATCGTTCGGGTCGTGGTCCGGATCGTCCGGACGGGGGTCTGGATCGTCCAGGCTTCTGCTGACTTTGCCCTTCTTCTTCTTTGTCTTCATGTCCATCTTCCTCTTCGGATTCTCCTTGCTCCTTAGCATCTCCATGGATAACTCCTTGATACCTGAGTATGCACAACGTCTCCCTTTAAGGTAGTAGCCATGTCTCATGTGCATCAACATGGAATTGTGATAGGAGAGATATCACCTCAGTTTTGAGAGCTCTTGCACATGTCGTGTCATGGGTCGGCTAGGCACTTGGTTAGACGATGCTAGGTCCATGGGGATGATCTTAGAATGCTCCGCATCATCTCCCCTCCCTTGGGAGAGATCCGACCTCGGATCGAATTCTTCATCACCATGGTATGGCGATAGATCCTCGACATTGAAGATGTCGCTTACGTTGTACTTGTTGCGCGGGAGGTCGATCTTGTAAGCGTTGTTGTTGTAGCATGCAAGCACCTTGAAGGCTCCATCCACTCGTGGTAGGAGTTTGGAATTACGTTCGTTGGGGAAGCGGTCCTTGCGAAGGTGTAGCCACACAAGATCACCAATATTGAATGCCATGGGGGTGCTTGTTGATGTTGAGCTTGGTCATAAGACGTTGTACTTGGCGCTCGATGGTGTGACTTGTATCTTCATGCACCTTCTTGATATGGTGCACACGTGCACTTGTGTCCATATTGATGCGCTCTTGGAGTGGTAGAGGAAGAATGTCCAATGGTGACAATGGGTTGAATCCGTAGACGACCTCGAAGGGGGATTTGCCGGTAGTTGAGTGTCTTGCCCGGTTGTAGGCAAACTCGGCGATAGGTAGACACTCCTCCCACTCCTTGATGTTCTTCTTGATGAGCACGCGAAGTAGAGCAGAGAGTGTGCGGTTGGTCACCTTCGTTTGGCCATCGGTTTGTGGGTGGTACGCCGTGGAGAAGAGTAGCTTGATTCCGAGCTTGGCCCATATGGTCTTCCAAAAGTAGCTTAGGAACTTGACATCGTGGTCCGAGACAATCGTCTTTGGCACTCCATGTAGACGCAATATTTCCCTACAAAAGAGATTGGCAACATGTGAAGCATCGTCTATCTTGTTGCATGGTATGAAATGTGCCATCTTAGAAAATTGGTCCACAACAACAAATAACGAATCCTTTCCATTTCGAGTTCTAGGCAATCCAAGTACAAAATCCATGCTAATATCTTCCCATGGTTGATATGGAATTGGGAGACGCATATAAAGGCCATGGGATTGAGGTTTAGACTTGGCTTTGCGACATGTAGAGCTTTGGTTGGTGAAGCGGTTGACGTCATGAAACATCTTGGGACAATAATAGTTCTTGGAGAGCGTAGCAAAAGTCTTGTCGTGTCCAAAATGTCCCATTAGTCCTCCTCCATGAGATTCCTGCAAAAGCAACAAACGAAGAGAAGACTCTGGGATGCAAACTTTGTTATCTCTCATCAGATATCCATCTTTGATGTAATGGTGTCCCCAAGATGTATGCATCAAACACTTGGCATAAGGAATAGCAAAAGTGGGATCATGCTCAACAGTCTTTTATGTGCTCAAAGCCAATGACATCCAATTCAAGTTGAGTAACAAGCATGCATATGCGGGAGAGAGCATCTGCCATAATATTTTCCTTACCTTTAGTGTACTTGATGACATAAGGAAAAGACTCAATGAATTCACTCCATTTAGCATGACGCTTGTTCAACTTAGTTTGACCATTAAGGTATTTAAGCGTTCCATGATCGGTATGAATGATAAATTCATGAGGGAGAAAATAGTGTTCCCATTCATGCAAAACTCGCACTAAAGCATATAACTCTTTGTCATAGATGGGATAATTGAGTTGAGCTCCGGAAAGTTTCTCATTAAAATAAGCAATTGGGTGTTTCTCTTGCGTTAATACACCTCCTATGCCATTACCACTAGCATCGCAATGAATTTCAAAAGGTTTGTCAAAGTTGGGTAATGCAAGCACGGGAGCATGAGTAAGCAAATTCTTAAGCTCATTGAAAGAGGTATCTTGGGATAGTCCCCAAACAAAAGGCGCATTTTTCTTGCTCAAAGCATGCAAAGGTGAAGCAATGGTGCTAAAAGTCCTTCACAAAACTACGGTAGAAACCGGCTAAACTAAGGAAGCTATGCACTTGATGCAAGTTTGTTGGTTGAGGCCAAGTTTTAATAGCATTTATCTTAGAGTCATCAACCTGAACACCCTTGTAGGAAACAAAAAAACCCAAGAAAACGAACTTATCAAAGCCAAAAAGGCACTTTTCCATGTTAGCATAGAGACGCTCTTTTCGAAGAGTTTGCAAAACGATTCGGACATGGGTGACATGATCTTTGAGAGATTTGCTATAAACAAGGATATCATCGAAGTACACCACAACAAACTCACCAATGTAAGGGCTAAACACATAATTCATAAGACGCATAAAAGTACCCGGTGCTTCCGATAAACCCATAGGCATGACTAACCACTCATACAAACCAAACTTTCTTTTGAAAGCGGTTTTCCATTCATCACCCTCTTGTATGCGGATTTGATAGTAACCACTTTTAAGATCAATTTGGGAAAATATAGTGGCACCACTAAGTTCATCAAGCATATCATCAAGGCGTGGAATGGGGTACCTATAGCGAACGGTGATAGCATTGATAGGTCTACAATCGGAACACATGCAAACGCTACCGTCTCGTTTTGCCACAAGAATGACCGAAATGGCACAAGGACTCAAACTTTCACGCACATGTCCATGGTCTATGAGATTTTTTACTTGCCTTTCTATTTATTTGGTTTCTTCAGGGTTGATGGGGCAGGGAGCTTTGTTCGGAAGTGGTGCTCCGGGGATGAGGTCGATTCGGTGCTCGATGCCTCATAGTGGAGGTAGTCCCGACGGTAGCTCGTCGGGGAAAATATCTTGGAATTCCTGCAAAAGAGAAGACAACACTAAAGGTAGAGTGTGAGAGGTGTTAGCTTTTGGTGCGTTGTCCTTGCACAAAAGTACATAGTGTAGGACACTAGATGGGTTCTCACACGCTCCTCTTATCTCACTTTTGCTGGCAAATAGAACTAAGTTCTTCTTTTCTCTCATCATGGAGGCACTCAATTTGGTCTTGTGGCGCTCACTCTCTTTTTGGTGGTTCGCTCTCTCACCATTCTCTCTATGATGGGTGGCTTGCTTGTCGGCGATCACTTGGCTTGGAGACATAGGGCGAAGTACATACTCCTTTCCTTTCATCTTGAAGATGTAGTTGTTCATACGGCCATTGTGGATGACACCTCTATCAAATTGCCATGGGCGTCCAAGAAGAAGGTGGCAAACGATCATTGGAACAACATCACACTCCAAAGTGTCTTCGTAAGCTCCGATTTTGAAGGAGACTTGCACCCTATGCTCGACTCTAATAGTGTCAGAGTCGCTTAGCCATTGAACTTTGTAGGGATGTGGGTGCTTCGTCTTGGGAAATTGGAGCTTGGAGCAAAGTTCTTCAGTTGCTAAGTTATGAAAACTCCCTCCATCGATGATGACTTTGGCGGACCTTCCATTGATGCCGGCCTTGGTATGGAATATGTGGCATCTTTGGTCTTCTTCTTGGTGATGTTGAAGGGTCAAGACCTTGGAGACAATGAGAGCGAGACTTCAATCTTCATCACAAAATACTTGTTCCTCTTCATCATTCACTTGTCGGTGCATGGCGACTTGCTCAAGTGCTTCCGTTTCTCCTTCGCTCATGGAGTCATATGTACCATCGTCATTGAGGATCATGGTTCGCTTGTTGGTACACTCAAAGGACTTGTGGCCTCGGCCGCCGCATGTGAAGCATTTGAAGGAACTTGTCTTGATGGTCTCATCGGTTGGGGTAGAGGATGATGAAGCTCTCGGCTTGGAGCTGCTTGTAGTAGGAGGATGACTTGAGGTTGTCGAAGCTTTCTTGTAACTCAATTTTTCGGCGTTGCTTGAAGAAGTCTTGGTTGATGTAGAAGGTGTTGTAGTCCTTGAAGCTTGGGTGTTGGAGAAGCCATAGGACTTGGATGAGAACTTGGCATACTTGAAGTCATCTTGCACTTGGCGTTCCGCTTTGGTAGCTTGATGCACTAGCTCGATGAGGTTCGAGTATGGTTGGAAGTCGGTGATCTGCTTGATAGGATGGTTGAGTCCATTCAAGAAACATGTCATAGTTTTCTCATCAACTTCTGTGACATTGGCTCGTATCATGGCAATCTCCATTTCCTTGAAGTACTCTTCAACGCTTTTGGTTCCTTGCTTGAGTAGTTGGAGTTTCTTGAAGAAGTCGCGGTTGTAGTAGGTTGGCACGAAGCGTGATCTCATGACATCCTTCATTTGTGCCCGAGTAGTGATGGGTGGTTCACTTCTTGCCTCACGGCGCTCAATCACTTGTTCCCACCAAATGAGGACATAGTCTTGGAACTCAAGGGATGCCATCGCGATCTTCTTCTCTTCTTCATAGTTGTGCAAACGGAAGATTTTATCAACTTTCATTGCCCATAATAGGTACTCTTCGGGATCATTGCTTCCTGAAAACTTGGGCATGGTGACCTTTAGCTTGTCGTAACGTTGCTCTTCATTGTGTTGGGGTCAGGGATGATGACGCCCATGTTGTTGAGGATTGGAAAACTCGTGTTGCTCTTGGCGAGGATGGTTGTCGACCTCATGTTGCTCTTGTCGTGGATGATTTCCATTTTCTTCATGCTCTTGGTGAACTTGGGGTTCTTGTGGAGCTTATGGAGGGGCTTGTCGAGCTCGAGGGCGAACTTGAGGAATTTGACGATGCGCACATGATTGGTAAACCCTCTCTTGAACTTCACGTTGATGGCAGTTACGTGTGGCGACGGCGTGACTTGAATCTTGAAGGGCACGTTGCGCCTCAATGGCTTGAGCTTCACGTTGTTGTTGTTCTTGGTGTTGTGCCTCGGCATCTTGTGCATCTCGGTGTAGGCGTGCTCACTCTTCCTCCTCACATTGGCGTTGTCGTTGCCATTCTTGTGCTTTCTCGAGAGTAGCTTGGTTTTGACGATGGCGATGTACTTGCTCACGAGCTTGCTCTTGAGAGTCGATGTCGTGTAGAGGATTGCGGTTTGCGTGACGATCTTGATGCGCGACACGATGAAGAGAGTTTGATGTCGGTGTAGTTGAGTCAGAGATGGTGTAGTCGAAGTGTCGACTTGAGCGGCTCAGTCTGGATGAGGACGTAGTGGAAGAAGAGAGGTTGAGCAATAAAGCATGAATCTCGTTCATTCTTGCATCAGTCTCTTGCTTGTGATTGTCGAGCTTATGGTCGAAATAGTCTCGTGTACGTTGCTTGGATAGCCACAACTCGGTGGCGAGATGGTCGATGCGGTCACTCATTGCTTGTTGCTCTTGATGCAAAGCACGTTGTGCACCAAAGAGGTGACTCTTTGTGACGAAGGAAGTCATGTCGTTGTCTTACTCGAGGAAGAGTGGGTTGGTAGAAGTACTTAGCCTATCCATCATTCCAAGGAAAAAATGTGAGTGGAAGAAAGAGAAGAACATATACCGAATGTACCTTGACCAAAGTTGAAGGTGGATCAATGATCACTCCAATGTGGAAAAAGGAAATAGCACAATTGGTACCAATTCCTGTCAGTTCTCACACCTACACAAATAAGAGCTTATGATGGAGCTTGGTTAGGATGGTGGCACAAAATTTGATGTGAAAGTAAGGAAGACTCAAAAATGTTGGAAAAGATTCTCAAATTCGCAAATGCAACAAGTAGACCAATAGCAATATGTGGCACACGGGAACGCAACACACGGAAAGATAAACGGGGTCGTGCAACCAAGGAATGAGCCAAAATGTGGAATCCACGAAAATGCTCTTGTTGCACAACACTAGAGAGACGCTAGCACGATTGCACAATAGGCGGATACGAGATTTGTGCACAACCTACTAAGCGAAAATGCAACGATTTCTATCCAAGTATGCTATATGTGTAGTGTTCCGGTGGTATGATCCAAGATGATTGGATATGACAATCTTAATGTTGTATGATGCTATGGTTCTTGCTTATAAGCTCTTTGCTTATCTTTCCTCTTTTTGCGTAAAAGCTTGTTTGGCTCCTTGTGTGTGAGCTCTTTTCTCATGCAATGCTTCACGAACCAAGATAGGAATTGTGTATGCGATGACAACTTTGTGACACAAGAGATGATACCAAGATATACAGCAATAATATGTATGCATGCTATGGGAAATATGATCACTAATGTGCACAAGTAACGTTGCCGGCAATACTCAAAGGCTAGTCTCGATGGATAAGCTATGCAAAAATATAAGGCTATGGTGGTTATCAATGTAATGGCAAGGGGTGGACAAAGATATCATCAAAGTTACTGTCCTTGCTTACGGTTGAGGGTGTCACGAAACCAAGATGAGGTCACCGAGAAGGTCGTTGTTGATGACGCATCTGTGGCGAAGATGAGCGGCGATGAGGTCGATGTCGAACTGTCCCTAGTTATACTAAACACCCTAGGAAACGATGAACCACAACTCAAACTCTCAAAACCAAATGCGTCAAAATTTGTCGGGGTTTGTAGCAGTGAAGTGGTGGTAGAGTTTAGTGTATCGAAAGGATTTGCGGAAGTTAGGTGGTGGTGGTCGAAGGGGGTATGCAGAGGCGTAGGTGGCGGTGGAAAAAAACTGCAGAAAATACAGTTTCGGAAGAGGAAGCTGGATGATCCGGGCATATCCGAATGATCTGGGTTAGAAGCCGGATGATCCGGGCAGATCAACTGCGCTCGCGGATGGCTCGAGATGAACTCGAACTCCGGGTCAAATTTGATGCTTTCGTGGATTTTGGATTGATTGCGAGGTGGAGATGGTGGGGAAAGGTAACATCCACTTGCAACACAACAAATTGATGGATCAAAACCAACAAAACATCATCAAAACTCACAAATCACAAAAAAATATTGGGTGGCTATTTTTGTGGGAATTTTTGGATTAGGACGAAAAACAACAAAATCAAGCTAGAAATCAAAGAGGGGAGGCTACGAAATCGTGATCAACATGGATCATGATACCGAGATGATGTAGGGTGGAACCCTAGGAGGCCAATCTTTCACAAAAGGAGCGGATCCCGCGATGAACACGAAGAACACGAGGGGAAACATGAGGGGAAAACATGAGAGAATCACTCCAACCAACAAGAATGATCGCACATATGCTAGATCCTCAAACACATAAGAGATACATGATCCACGATCAACTAAGGACGATACAAGTAACCTGATCTTCTCCGTGAGGAGCTCTTGAGGTTCTTCCCATGAAGGGGTCTTGAATCCGCTTGGGGGATCTTCTCCGAGGAGGCGCGATCTTCGAGGAGAAGGTAACCAAGTGGATGAGCAAAGCTCTCACACAAATATGAGCTAATCCTTTGCTAACCCTAGAAAGAGGTGGTGGAGTCGTATATATAGGAGTTGGGGGGCAAAGGGGTACATGGGCCTCGGCCCAACATCATGTACGCAGGCATTGTCCCGATGATCCGGATGTTGGTCCGGATGATACGGGCTTCGGGGGTCCGGATGATCCAGGTCAGCGTCCGGATGGTCCGGCTGTGTCGTGGGCGCCGCAGGAGGTCCAGATGTCCAGGTCCTGGTCCGGATGTCCGGGTGTGGCCGGATGATCCGGGACTGGGCCCGGATGATCCGGTTTCATGGTGAAGCTTCGGGTGTCCTCGGGCGGTTAGCCGGATCGTTCGGGCCGTGGTCCGGATCGTCCGGGCTGGGGCCGGACCATCCGGACAGCGGTGCGGATCATCCAGACGGCGGTCTGGATCGTCCGGTCTTCTGCTGACTTTTCCCTTCTTCTTCTCTGTCTTCACGTCCATCTTCCTCTTCGGAACCTCCTTGCTCCTTACTGTCTCCATGGCTAACTCCTTGATACCTGAGTATGCACAACGTCTCCGTTTGAGGTAGTAGCCATGTCTCATGTGCATCAACGTGGAATTGTGAGAGGACAGATGTCACCTCAGTTTCGAGAGCTCTTCAACGTGCTCGTGTCATGGGTCCGCTAGGCACTTGGTGATACGATGGTAGGTCCATGGGGATGATCTTGGGATGCTCCGCATCACACGATCTCTGTTTCTCGGACTGAATTATCCGATTAACCAGGAGATAACCGACGGCAAGGATCATGATGGCAGCTCATTTTCATTCCTCAGGCAAATATGTGTGTACACAGTGTACCATGAGTCTCTTCATGCACTACCCTAATATGTGCCGCCATGCTCTGCATCCCAAAGTAGGAGAGAGGGTCGCAAGTAACAGACTTCGACCTGCTGGCTGGAGTTTCCCCCGTCAGGCACCCATCTTGTTCAAGCCGTCAGCCAATCTCCATAGCTTAATAAATAGTAACGTCTAACTGAGCGAGTTAGTTAGATGCTTACACTTGGTGCAGTATGATTTTTATTTAGTTTGATGCATACACTTGTTCTTTTTGGTTTCCCTTATGTAATGATGGCTGGTGTTTGGTTTGGAAGAGAGAGTTGCGTCTTTACTCTTCTGGCCTGCTTACTGCTTCTGTTGCACCCCCAGCCCTAGTTGTTGTCGCTGCTGCTATTTTCAATGTACAATTAGTAGTATATTTCGTTTATTGGTTGAATAAATGTGTTGTTAGAACGACAAACACAATGTTTTGGAAGTCGTTGCACGCTCCAATCCTTTAGTGCCCCGTACGTAGCGCATACTATTTTTGGTACGGAACACATTTTCCACTTGTCAATAACATGCATCCCACTGATGAAGGCCCAATAGAAGAGCCCGTAATTAACTGGAAGGGAGGCTCTCACATGAATCCGACCCAGGTACATTCTCATTGTCTCATAAACATAAATAAGTAAATAAATAAAGCTAAATGCTCATGCACCAGTTCTTTAATTTATGATTTGAAAAGTCAAATTTTAACAGGAGGATATTATTTCCTATGAGAGTGTCGTTACATTCAGTCAATATTATTCTTAGGCAAAGATAGCGACCAGTATTTTTTGTCCCACCATTTTCTTCCTGCAAGCAACGGACCCATGCAAATCTAAGTCAACATCGTGAATAGTTCTGGTCCATTATTATTTTTTCATAAGAATGCCCAACCCAGCCCAACACATTGGTGACACCACTTTATCCCCGGGCTTCTGAATGTGCTCGGCTTCACACCTCAAGAAGAAAATTGTCTCAAAAAAAACCTCAATAAGAAAAAGGTGCTCCGCAGCATTTTACAATATGTTTTAGCCATATAAAATTAATTCTTATAATCTAGCATAAGGAGTTTTTGGGTCTGGCCGGTCCAGCCACCAAAACCAAACATGTGCTGGCGGCAGCGCTTGTTCCCCCATTCTACGGCTGATTGCGTTGTCATGCATGCATCGCCGCCCTGTCGTACCCTAAAATGTTGGTCGGGCCAACCCTTTACTCCCCCCGACATCCTATTCTTCTCTGGCGACGGCAGCCTACCCCGCACTAGAACTAGTGAACCCTCGTACTCCCTTCTGCCTATGGCCATACTGCCGCATGTTCCCTAGCTCCTGTTCATTCTCGTCTGAGGCCTCATCGTCGTCCTCCGCCTTGGTGCTCTCGCCGTGGTGCCGCCATCCGGCCCTATCAACATAGTGAATTGGGAGAGGACTCTAGTTGTGAGTATGATAGTACGGACCCACCAGGTCCACTCCCGAACACAAGCAAGCACCTCTTTTACTACTCAGATGCCCCCCTCTTTTTTTACTCTAATCCACCCTACTGATATCCGGGACCCACATCATTGTCAACATATAGTCAATTAACGACAAAATTGCACAACTTTTTTTGAGGATTTGTTCAGAGGAGCAGGCTATAAACTGGGTTGTGCGGTCTCTGTGGCCCATCTAACAACATGACCAGCCAGCAGTTTTTTCTTTGGGAAAATAGGTAGCCCACTATTTATTTTTGAAGAATACCCAAGCTAGGCATATTTGCTTTCTCCGACTTACTGGGCTGCAAATCTTTCAAGAAGAAGAGGGATGCATTCCGGCCTGGCCAAAGAGCATGGGCAGTATATCTTAAAAGTAATATGAAAGGGGTTGCAAATCCCAAAAAATATAGCAAGCAATTAGTTTCGTTTTTTTGTTTTTGTTATTCACTGATATTTTATATTTCATTGGATTTTAACATGACATAGTACTACTTTATTTTTAAATTTGTTTTAGTATGGCTACTAATTTTTGGATTCAATATTTTGTTCCCAACAAAACTATGCGAATTTTTTTAACCCTGGCACTGAGCAGAAAATGGGCAGCAATTCTAAAAATGGAAAGTGGGTTGTAATAAATTCCATATGAACTAGCAAATGGGCTATACACGGCACGGATTTCGAGGCTAACTTGTTTACGGAAGGCTTTGTCAGTCAACACATGATTCTAGCAGTAGTGACTGTTGGATGTCCATCCAACGGCCGACGTGCTTCTTCAATCCCTAATCTTCCTGCTCCAACCACCTAAACCAGCGCTGGCGGGAATGCCTGCTCCCTCCTCTTGTGGCCAGTTATGGTACCGCGCAGGCTTCACCGGCCCACCCTACTCCCTCCGCTGGCCTGGCCATCCCTCTACCCACCCACACCTCCTATTATTCTCCGGTGACGGCAGCCTCACGCTGCAGCCGAACCAACCAACCATCATACTCTCCTCAGCATGGGCATCCACTTTTGTGTCTTCACCGGCTCTGATTCGTTCCATTCCTAGGCCTCACCGTTGTGCACCTCGATGGTTCTCTAGGCGCGGCGTGCTCAACATTAAAAGGAGCGGATCCCGTGAGGAACACGAAGAACACGAGGGGAATCACGAGGGGAAACACGAAGGGAAACATGAGAGAAACACTAAAACCAACAAGATGTAGTCACACATGTGCTAGATCCATGAACACAAAGGAGATACAAGATCCACGATCAACAAGGGACAATACAAGTTGTAATCGGCCTTCTCCGTCATCGGTCTTGATGGGGCAGCCCAAAAAGGGGGTCTTGAATCCAAGGTAGATCTTCTCCATAGAGGGTCCACGGTCTCTCTCAAGGAGTAGATCCGATATGGATGAGCGAGGCTCTATCTCTCAAATGAGCTATCACAACGCTAACCATAAAACGTAGGTAGGAGAAGAGTATATATAGTCTAGGTGGGCAAAGGGGTACACGGGCCTTAGGCCCTTACACTATGCGCAGACAGGGGAGGCCGGATGTTCGGGCGTTCGCGGAGTGCCGAATGTCCGGGCTAGAGTATGATCACTAATGTGCACAAGTCACGTTGCTGGCAATACTCAAAGGCTAGTCTCGATGGGTAAGCGACGCTAAAGAGTAAGGCTATGATGGCTAGCAATGTAATGGCAAGAATGATGTATCACTATACCAAGACGAGTTTACCGCTTCTTGCTTACGGTATGGTGTCAAAATGGTGTAGTTGTTGTTGTCGATGACGCGTCCGTGGCGAAGATGAGCGGCGGTGATGTTGATGTCGAACCGTACCTAAATAGCCAAAACACAATAGGACACGGAACCGCAACTCAAATTCTCAAAGCAAAAAGGGACAAAATTGTCGGAGTTGGTAGTGGTAAGCGATGGTGGTGTATGTGGTATATGGCGGTGCTATGCGAAAGTGGTGGTGGTATGCGGAAGTGTATGTGGGCACCGGAACAAAATTTGGCGAAACTTGGTGATACGTCTCCAACGTATCTATAATTTTTGATTGTTCCATGCCATTATATTATCTGTTTTGGATGTTAATGGGCTTTATTTTACACTTTTATATTATTTTTGGGACTAACCTATTAACCGGAGGCCCAGCCCAAATTGTTGTTTTTTTTGCCTATTTCAGTGTTTCGTAGAAAAGGGATATCAAACGGAGTCCAAACGGAATGAAACCTTCGGGAACGTGATTTTTGGAACAAACGTGATCCAGGGGACTTGGAGTGGACGTCAAGCAATCGACAAGGCGGCCACGAGGCAGGCAGCGCGCCTACCCCCCTGGGCGCGCCCTCCCCCCTCGTGGGCCCATCATTGCTCCACTAACCTACTTCTTCATCCTATATATATCCATGTACCCCGCAAACATCCAGGAGCACCACGAAACCCTATTTCCACCATCGCAACCTTCTGTACCCAAGAGATCCCATCTTGGGTCCTTTTCCGGAGCTCCGCCGAAGGGGGCATTGATCACATAGGGCCTCTACATCAACTCCATGGCCCCTCCGATGATGTGTGAGTAGTTTACCTCAGGCCTACGGGTCCATAGCTAGTAGCTAGATGGCTTCTTCTCTCTCTTTGGATCTCAATACAAAGTTCTCCTCGATTCTCTTGGAGATCTATTCGATGTAACTCTTCTTTTTGCGGTGTGTTTGTCGAGATCCGATGAATTGTGGGTTTTTGATCAAGTTTATCTATGAACAATATTTGAATCTTCTCTGAATTCTTTTATGTATGATTGGTTTATCTTTGCAAGTCTCTTCGAATTATCAGTTTGGTTTGGCCTACTATATTGATCTTTCTTGCAATGGGAGAAGTGCTTAGCTTTGGGTTCAATCTTGCGGTGCCCGATCCCAGTGACAGAAAGGGAAACGACATGTATTGTATTGTTTCCATCGAGGATAAAAAGATGGGGTTTATATCATATTGCATGAGTTTATCCCTCTACATCATGTCATCTTGCTTAAGGCGTTACTATGTTCTTATGAACTTACTACTTTGGATGCATGCTGGATAGCGGTCTATGTGTGGAGTAATATTAGTAGATGCAGAATTTTTTTGGTCTACTTGTCTCGGACATGATGCCTATATACATGATCATGCCTAGATATTCTCATAATTATTCGCTTTTCTATCAATTGCTCGACAGTAATTTGTTCACCCACCGTAATACTTATGCTATCTTGAGAGAAGCCACTAGTGAAACCTATGGCCCCGGCTCTATCTTCCATCATATTAATCTACCGTTATTTCCATTACCGTTTATTTTACAATCTTTACTTTCAATATATATCATAAAAATACCAAAAATAGCTATCTTATTATTATCATCTCTATCAGATCTCACTCTTGCAAGTGAAGGGATTGACAACCCCTTCATTGCGTTGGTTGCAAGGTTCTTATTTGTTTGTGTAGGTATGAGGTGACTCACACGTGGTCTCCTACTGGATTGATACCTTGGTTCTCAAAAACTGAGGGAAATACTTACGTTGCTTTAGTGCATCACCCTTTCCTGTTCAAGGGAGATCCAACGCAGTGCTCAAGAGGAAGCAAGAAGGATTTCTGGCGCCATTGCCGGGGAGGCTTACGCAAAGTCAAGTCAAGATTTGATCTCCCGACAACTAGCCATTTCTGGTGCCGTTGCCGGGGAGATCTATGCCAAGTCAAGACATACCAAGTACCCATCACAACTCTTATCCTTCGCATTACATTATTTGCCATTTGCCTCTCATTTTCCTCTCCCCCACTTCGCCCTTTCCGTTTTATTCGCCCTTTTTTCTTTTCGCCCTCTCTTTTCGTTCGCCTCTTTTTCACTTGGTTCTTGTTTGCTTCTGTGTTGGATTGCTTGCTTGTCACGATGGCTCGAGATAATACTAAATTGTGTGACTTTGCCAATACCAACAATAATTATTTTATTAGCACTCCGATTGCTCCTCTTACCGATGCTGAATCTTGTGAAATCAATACTGCTTTGTTGAATCTTGTCATGAAAGATCCGTTTTCTGGCCTTCCTAGTGAAGATGCCGCTACCCATCTAAACAACTTTGTTGATTTGTGTGGTATGCAAAAGAAGGAATATGTGGATAATTATATTGTTAAACTTAAGCTACTTCCGTTTTCACTTAGAGATTGTGCTAAAGCTTGGTTTCATCTTTGCCTAAAAATAGTATTGATTCATGGAATAAGTGCAAAGATGCTTTTATCTCTAAGTATTTTCCTCCCGCTAAGATCATCACTCTTAGAAACGATATTATGAATTTTAAGCAACTTGATCATGAACATGTTGCACAATCTTGGGAGAGGATGAAATTAATGATACGTAATTGCCCTACACATGGTTTGAATTTATGGATGATTATACAATATTTTTATGCCGGATTGAATTGTGCTTCTAGAAATCTTTTAGATTCGGCCGCGGGAGGCACTTTTATGGAAATGACTTTAGGAGAAGCTACCAAACTCCTAGATAATATGATGGTTAATTATTCTCAATGGCACACTGAAAGATCTACTAGTAAAAAGGTGCATGCAATTGAAGATTTTAATGTTTTGAGTGGAAATATGAATGAACTTATGAATTTTTTTGCTAATAAGAGTGCTCCTATTGATCCTAATGATATGCCTTTTCTAATTTGATTGAGAATAACAATGAATCTATGGATGTGAATTTTGTTGGTAGGAACAATTTTGGTAACAACGCGTATAGAGGTAATTTTAATTCTAGGCTATTTCCTAGTAATTCCTCTAATAATTATGGTAATTCCTACAACAATTCTTATGGAAATTATAATAAGATGCCATCTGATTTTGAATCTAGTATTAAAGATTTTATTACGTCGCAAAATAGTTTCAATGCTTTGATTGAAGAAAAATTGCTTAAGATTGATGAGTTGTCTAGGAACGTGGATAGAATTTCTCTTGATGTTCATTGTTTGAAATTTAGATCTATTCCACCTAAGCATGATATCAATGAGTCTCTCAAAGCCATGAGAAGTTCCATTGATGAGTGCAAAGAAAGAACCGCTAGGATGCGTGCTAAGAAAGATTGTTTTGTAAAAGCGTGTTCTTCAAGTTTCCATGACAATAAAGATGAAGATCTAAAAGTAATTGATGTGTCCCCTATTAAATCCTTGTATTGCAATATGAATCTTGATAATGATGGGACTGGAGATGAGTCAACTTTAGTTAGAAGGCGTCCCCAAAATTCGGAGTTTTTAGATCTTGATGCAAAAATTGGTAAAAGTGGGAATGAAGGGGTTAAAACTTTAAATAACAATGAACCCACTATCTTGGATTTAAATGAATTTAATTATGATAATTTCTCTTTAATAGATTGTATTTCCTTGTTGCAATCTGTGCTAAATTCTCCTCATGCTTATAGTCAAAATAAAGCTTTTACCAAACATATCGTTGATGCTTTGATGCAATCTTATGAAGAAAAACATGAGTTGGAAGTTTCTATCCCTAGAAAACTTTATGATGCATGGGAACCTACAATTAAAATTAAAATTAAAGATCATGATTGCTATGCTTTGCGTGATTTGGGTGCTAGTATTTCCACGATTCCAAAAACTTTGTGTGATTTGCTAGGTTTCCGTGAATTTCATGATTGTTCTCTAAACTTGCACCTTGCGGATTCCACCATTAAGAAACCTATGGGAAAGATTAATGATGTTATTATTGTTGCAAATAGGAACTATGTGCCCATATATTTCATTGTTCTTGATATAGATTGCAATCCTTCATGTCTTATTATTCTTGGTAGACCTTTCCTTAGAACGATTGGTGCAATTATTGATATGAAGGAAGGGAATATTAAATTCCAATTTCCGTTAAATAAAGTCATGGAACACTTCCCTAGAAAGTAATTTAAATTACCATATGAATCTATTATGCGAGCCACTTATGGATTACCTACCAAAGATGGCAATACCTAGATCTATCTTCGCTTGTATGCCTAGCTAGGGGCGTTAAACGATAGCGCTTGTTGGGAGGCAACCCAATTTTATTTTTATTACTTGATTTTTGTGCCTGTTTAGTAATAAATAATTTATCTAGCCTCTATTTTGGTTGTGTTTTTTGTGTTTAATTAGTGTTTGTTCCAAGTAGAACCACTGGGAAGACTTGGGGAAAGTCTTTTTGATCTTGCTGTAAAAAACAGAAACTTTAGCGCTCACGAGAATTGCTGCCATTTTTTATTGGAGAGTGATATTTAGTTAACTGTTTTTAAGATGATTAATAGATATATTCCTCACGTCCATCAATTTATTTTAGAACTTTTGGAGTTCCAGAAGTATTCGAAACCAACAGATTACTACAAATTGTTCTTTTTTTGACAGATTCTGTTTTTCGTGTGTTGTTTGCTTATTTTGATGAATCTATGGCTAGTAATAGAGTTTATAAACCATATAGAAGTTGGAATACAGTAGGTTTAACACCAATATAAATAAAGAATGAGTTCATTACAGTACCTTGAAGTGGTGGTTTGTTTTCTTTTACTAACGGAGCTCACGAAGATTTTCTTTTAAGTTTTATGTTGTGAAGTTTTCAAGTTTTGGGTAAAGATTTAATGGATTATAGAACAAGGAGTGGCAAGAGCCAAATATTGGGGATTCCCAAGGCACCCCAAGGTAAAATACAAGGACACCAAAAAGCCTAAGCTTGGGGATGCCCCGGAAGGCATCCCCTCTTTCGTCTTCGTCTATCGGTATCTTTACTTGGAGCTATATTTTTATTCACCACATGATATGTGTTTTGCTTGGAGCGTCTTGTATTATTTGAGTCTTTGCTTTTTAGTTTACAACAATCATCCTTGATGTACACACCTTTTGAGAGACACACACATGAATTATAATTTATTAGAATACTCTATGTGCTTCACTTATATCTTTTGAGCTATATAGTTTTTGCTCTAGTGCTTCACTTATATCTTTTAGAGCATGGTGGTGGTTTTATTTTATAGAAATAATTGATCTATCATGATTCACTTATATTATTTTGAGTGTCCTTTAGAACAACATGACAATTTACTTTTAGTCATAATGAAAAACTTTCATATAAGTGCATTGAATACTAAGAGAAGTTTGATACTTGATGATTGTTTTGAGATATGGAGATAGTGATATTAAAGTTGTGCTAGTTGAGTAGTTGTGTATTTTAGAAGTACTTGTGTTGAAGTTCGCAAGTCCCGTAGCATGCACGTATGGTAAACGTTGTGTAACAAATTTGAAACATGAGGTGTTATTTGATTGTCTTCCTTGTGAGTGGCGGTCGGAGACGAGCGATGGTATTTTCCTACCAATCTATACCCCTAGGAGCATGTCTGTAATACTTGGTTTTTGATGACTTGTAGATTTTTGCAATAAGTATGTGAGTTCTTTATGACTAATGTTGAGTCCATGGATTATACGCACTCTCACCCTTCCATCATTTTCTAGCCTCTTCGGTACCGTGCATTGCCCTTTCTCACCATGAGAGTTGGTGCAAACTTCACCAGTGCATCCAAACCCCGTGATACAATATGCTCTATCACACATAAACCTCCTTATATCTTCCTCAAAACAGCCATCATACCAACCTATTATGGCATTTCCATAGCCATTCCGAGATATATTGCCATGCAACTTTCCACCGTTCCGTTTATTATGACACGCATCATCATTGTCATATTGCCTTGCATGATCATGTAGTTGACATTGTATTTGTGGAAAAGTCACCATTTATAATTTTTTCATACATGTCACTCATGAGTCATTGCACATCCCGGTACACCGCCGGAGGCATTCATATTGAGTCATATCTTGTTCTAGTATCGAGTTGTAATCATTGAGTTGTAAATAAATAGAAGTGTGATAACCATCATTACTAGAGCATTGTCCCAACTAAAAAAAGGAGTAAGGCCAAAAAAAGAAAAAAAGGCCCCAAAAAAGAGAAAATAAAAAGGGGCAATGCTACTATCCTTTTTCCACACTTGTGCTTCAAAGTAGCACCATGATCTTTATGATAGAGAGTCTCTTGTTTTGTCATTTTCATATACTAGTGTGAATTTTTCAGTATAGAACTTGGCTTGTATATTACAACAATGGGCCTCCTCAAGTGCCCTAGGTGTTCGTGAGCAAGCAAGTTGGATGCACACCCATTTAGTTTCTTTTGTTGAGCTTTCATACATTTATAGCTCTAGTGCATCCGTTGCATGGCAATCCCTACTCCTTGCATTGACATCAATTGATGGGCATCTCCCTAGCCCATTGATTAGCCGCGTCGATGTGAGACTTTCTCCTTTTTTGTCTTCTACACATAACCCCCTTCATTATATTCTATTCCACCCATAGTGCTATATCTATGGCTCACACTCATGTATTGCGTGAAAGTTGAAAAAAGTTTGAGATTACTAAAGTATGAAAAAATTGCTTGACTTGTCATCGGGGGTTGTGCATGATGAGAGCATTCTTGTGTGACGAAAATGGAGTATGACCAAACTATATGATTTTGTAGGGACGAACTTTCTTTGGCCATGTTATTTTGAGAAGACATGATTGCTTAGTTAGTATGCTTCAAGTATTATTATTTTTATGTCAATATTAAACTTTTATCTTGAATCTTTCGGATCTGGACATTCATGCCACAATAAAGAAAAAATACATTGAGAAATATGTTAGGAAGCATTCCACATCAAAAAATCTGTTTTTATCATTTACCAACTCGAGGACGAGCGGGAATTAAGCTTGGGGATTGATACGTCTCCAACATATATATAATTTTTGATTGCTCCATGCTATATTATCTACTGTTTTGGACATTATTGGGCTTTATTATCCACTTTTATATTATTTTTGGGACTAACCTATTAACCGGAGGCCCAGCCCAGAATTGTTGTTTTTTTGCCTATTTTAGGGTTTTGAAGAAAAGGAATATCAAACGGAGTCCAAACGGTATAAAACCTTCGGGAACATGATTTTCTCACTATCGGTGTCAAAACCGGCGGATCTCGGGTAGGGGGTCCCGAACTGTGCGTCTAGGCCGGATGGTAATAGGAGGCAGGGAACACGATGTTTTACCCAGGTTCGGGCCCTCTTGATGGAGGTAGAACCCTACGTCCTGCTTGATTAATATTGATGATATGGGTAGTACAAGAGTAGATCTACCACGAGATCAAGGAGGCTAAACCCTAGAAGCTAGCCTACGGTATGTTTGTTGTATATGGAGTTGATTGCCTACGGACTACAACCCTCCGGTTTATATAGACACCGGATAGGGTTAGGGTTACATAGAGTCGGTTACAATGGTAGGAGATCTTGAATATCCGCATCGCCAAGCTTGCCTTCCACGCCAAGGAAAGTCCCATCCGGACACGGGACGAAGTCTTCAATCTTGTATCTTCATAGTCCAAGAGTCCGCCTGAAGGTATAGTCCGGCTACCCGAACACCCCCTAATCCAGGACTCCCTCAGTAGCCCCTGAACCAGGCTTCAATGACGACGAGTCCGGCGCGCAAATTGTCTTCGGCATTGCAAGGCGGGTTCCTCCTCCAAGTCCTTCATAGAAGATTGTAAACACCAAGAGTAGTGTCCGGCTCTGCAAAATAAGCTTCCACATATTGCCATAGAGAGAATAATATTAACACAAATCAAATCTGCTGACGTATTCCGCAGTGCGTCATCACACTACAGCCAAGTCCTTCACTCGAATCGTTTTCACTTTTCCACCTCAGCGTGTTTTGCGAGGCGGTTTCCTTGGCACGTCTTGTCAAAGCAGAGATCGTGTGCCCCCCTTTTACGGGATTCTCATCAATACGGACGTGGGTAACCCAATCGTGCCCGTTAGCATGTTTTCTCGATTAAAGGCGAGTCCCAAACGGTTACGGGGAGGGCTCCTGGTATTCAACCTCTTATAAAGAGACCAGGGCCTTACTCCTTTTCTCCAATCCCAAAACAAGTTCGCCCGTCGCCTCGAGTTCCAACACCCTAGGCTCCAGATTCCGGGCGCCTCAGACCTTCGACAATGTCCGGTTCCGACCTTCAAGGCCGATGGATGCCCTCCTCCGTCACGGAGGAGGACGTGCTAAAGTTGAGAGAGGCTAAGTTCTTGACCGCCGAAATTTCGCACAGGTTGCCTGCTCAAAGGCAGGCTATCCCCAGTCCCCAGCCCGGTGAGAGCGTAGTGTTCGTGTCTCACTTCCTTCGGGGGTTAGGCTTCCCGATGGACCCCTTTGTGAGGGGACTGCTGTTTTATTACGGGCTGGAATTCCACGACTTAGCTCCGGAGTCCATCCTCCATATCTCCTCGTTTATCGTTGTATGCGAAGCGTTCCTCCGTGTTACCCCTCACTTCGGATTATGGCTCAAGACTTTCAAAGTGGAGCCGAAGATGATCAAGGGACGGCACGCAGAGTGCGGAGGCGCTGTTATAAGCAAAAATGCTGATGCTCCATGGCCCGAGGGCTCTTTTCAAGAGGAGCTAGGCTTGTGGCAACGAGAGTGGTTTTATATCACCGCTTCCCGGAGCACCAAGTGGGTGGCGCTTCCTGCCTTTCGCTCGGGTCCCCCACCACGGCTAGCGTCATGGGTTAACAGAGGGTTAGATTGGGGTTTGCCCAAAGACGTGCCCCTGTTACAGGGCCGAATTAAGGATCTCTTGGAAGGAGACCTCAGCTTGGTCAAGGTGACGCAGGTCATGCTGATTCGCCGAATATTGCCCGGCAAACGTCGCCCCCTTCGCCTGTGGGAGTTTAATCCAGAGGGACCGCGAGCTCTCCAGAACTTTATGGGCGCAACGCCCGCGGAGATGTATAGACTGTTCTTCGGATCACAAGAGATGTGTCCGGATTTAACCGAGGACGCAGGCCTAAGCTGCAATCGCCCGGATACTCAAGTAAGCAACCTTGTGCCCGGACCTTCTATCCGTATAATTGTCATAAACTTGCCCCTAAAAGAGCCGTCCTTTTAAACAGGAGTGGATAGCGAAGGCAAAGCTGATCAGGTGTCCGGCTCCCCTTCCTGAAACCAGGCCGGATCCCGTGCTGGTCAGGATGCTGGAGATAATGCCTTTGGAGGGGGAGGACAAGGAAGCTATGGCCTCCTCGAAGGAGGCTGCTCCGAAGGGAGGAACCGACAATTCCTCTCCTAAGGGGAAGAAGAGAGCCGCCTCTGACGACCCGGAAACCATGGCCTCGAAACGGGGGAGAAAATCCTCGTCAGAGGGTCCGACGCCGGGGAGTTCCTCGGCCGGACTACGCCCTCAAGGGGATCAGCCCTCCAGCGAGCCGTAAGTGGAGAAAAGATTTTCCTTTTGAGGGATGAGGGAAGTCCTTGATTTATATCTGAGAAGATTAACCAAACCTTTATCTTGTAGCTCGGACCTCAGCCCTTCTCAGCAGAGCTCGTCTTCGGGGGATCTCCTTCCGGAGATGATGGAGAGCGGGACGCCTCCCCCTGCCGTGCCGCCTAGCGAGGCGGGCGACCCTGAGGTGTCGTCGCGGAGGGTTTCTCCAAATCCGGCAGGGGCGGAAGGTGGCTATGCGGCCCCCCGAGGTTCTCCGCGTCCGGCCTTCGAAAGAGGTCATGGGACGAGCCCGGCACCGTCTGGTGCTCGGCCGGAGGAGCTAAAGATTCTGCTGGGGCGAGCTTCTATCTCAGAGGAGCACCGCGCATTGATGGGCACGGTGATTGAAAGGATTTCATCCGTAGAGAGCGGATTGTATGAGGCCGTCAAAAGTTTACTGACGGGTTTCGAGGTACATTAGATAATGTATACTTTTGTCAGTTGCGCATGAGTAAGATGCGCCCTGTGTAGATAGTAGCCCCTGAGACTCTGCGCGTCGTCAAGAAATGACGGCACGCGGAGGATCATAATCCCAGGTCTAAGATGTCGCCTTTGAATGTAGGCGGCAGGGTGTCCGGAATCGAGCCGAACTGACGATTTTGCCGAACTAAAGCGGCAACTGGACGTGGCAGATGCCGACATCACGCTTGTCAATAAGCGGCTTGATGAGGCTCAAGGTATGTAATTCCTCGGGCGGCATCAGGTAAGAACAGTTTTATGCCTGTGTCTTACGATGTGTGTGCTTGACGCAGATGGTGCGGCCGCCGTGGAGAGTCTTAGGGCAGAACTTGCCCGAGCTAAAGAACAAGCCAGCGAAAGTGATGCGGCCACCAGGAAAGCCCTTGAAGAGCTGAGAGCCGAACAGGCTGCTCATTGCCGAAGCAAGGAAGAGATGGCCGAGATGGCCGAAAAGTTAAAAAGCGCTACAGACCGTTGCAGACTTCTTGAAAAAGAAGACCAGGCGAAACAGACGGACTTAGAGAAGGCCGTTGCCAATGCCAAGGACGCGCGCTCTGCGATGAGAGCTGCGAAGGAGGAGCTGCGTCAGGCCGAACAGATTGCGGCTGGAAAGCCCTTTATGCTGCGAAGGAAATTTTGTGATCCGAAGTTTGCTCCGTTGGACCGGATGTGGAGTGTGGAGGATACCTATCTGGACTTGGCAGCGAGTGCTGCTGATGCGACCGAACACTTTCGAGATCAGAAAGATCGCGAAGTGGAAAAGCTTTTCTGGTCGCAGTTTCACAATCCAGAGCGTCCACTGGCAGTGGATGATCGTTTGGCTCAATGGGCCGAACTGAATAGGTTGTCTGGACTCGCCATGAAGTACGTCATGGGTCACCTGTGGCCGGGGAGATCGGAGCCGAAGAGTTATTTCAGCTTGGTGCAGCAATTCCTTGACGCGGTGCCGCGTATAAATGCAATGAAGAGGTCAGCATGCATAGAGGGCGCTAGGATGGCTCTTGCCCGTGTTAAGACATACTGGGCAGAGATGGAGACCACCGTTGTTGCGTCCCGAGATTCGGACAAAAGCCGAGTACCCTCCGAGCACTATTTTCAGGAAGTTCTTGAAGGCGCTCGTGTAATAGAGACGCAGTGCCCGAAAGATGCTATGTTATGATAGCATATGTAATTATAAAGTAATATTTTGATAAACTGTAGTGGCCTTTTTTATACTTGTGCCTCCAAGTATTGGGAACACCTCCTGTGCGGCCGTTTTAAGATATATATATATATATATATATATATATATATATATATATATATATATATATATATATATATATAGAATCTGAAAGATGGCAGTCGTTGGCTTCAGCCCCCACGCACATAGTGTGGGGGTGCTCGCAGAAGACGCATTTTCACACTTAACCCAACGTCTTGGTCCTACAAAGGAGGTGATAGCGCAGCGGGCCAGGCAACCGGACTATAATGCTTTAACACTTTCACTTAGCCATAGGAGTTGAATGAGACTATTAGGTAGCTCCTTGGTGGCAACTGCGCTCGTCCGAGTTCGGGGCGCGTATGTGCCTGACCGGGAAGCGGCCCTTCGTTAAAGCGGAGGAATCCGATAGATTCCGATAGGTCATCGAGTGGCTGACCAGTCTCACGCTACATCATGACAGTCAGTTTTCGGCTTTCTCTACTGAGGTGCTCGCCCGGCCGAACCGGGGCACAATCGCAGTAGTTCTCCTGGTGCTACCTTAGCCGATAGAGCGGAACGTAAGGTGGCCGAACTCAGGAGCCGGGCAACCCAACATTTGACAAAAGACATGATTCGGAGCTGATGCATATAATGCCAAAACTAGCAATGCCGAACACTCCCTAAGGTGTTCGGTCTTTATGAGTGCGGGCGAAACAACACTCTTTATTAAAAAAGCCCCTAGTGTCCAGGTACGTGCAAAAATTCTGACGTGGCCACATGCCAAGACGCCAGCCTCCTCCTTGGTTATATCAGAAAGAAAAAACCAGGGGATGTGTAGCAACAAGAGACAGTAAAAAAGGTTTACGCAGGGTCTTAATCTAAAAAGAATCCTTTAGGATGGGTCCCTACTGCACGTTTGCGCCTGTGTCTCCGTTGTGCCGTATCCTGGACGGGCGCCGCACGACGTTCATCTGTAAAAGAGAGGAACTGAGTTGAAAACGGGTCGTGCCGAAAAAGTTTTAAAATAAGCAAAGTATAAAGTAAGATATATAAGATTGAGATTTATTGTCTCTTATTGTATATGCGTGGAGCCCCTAGTGCGGGGGTATATGGCTTCTAGGCCTGCATCAATGATGATTTTGCACCGAACTTGTCTATCCGCGTTCGTGGTCTTGAATGACCTATTTCGAAGTTTTTTTGGCCGGTGAGGCCATTTTGCTGTGGGGCTGTCAAAGCGGCCGCATAGTCCTCCGCTTGGGGAGGCGCACTTTAGTGCTTCCCCTTCAAAGAGATGATGCCTCGTGGACCGGGCATCTTAAGCGTAAGAGATGCATAATGCGGTATTGCGTTAAAGCGAGCGAAAGCTTCGCGTCCCAGTAGTGCTTGATAGCGACTTGAGAACGGGACGATATGGAAGGTCAGCTTTTCGTGGCGGAGGTTATCGGCAGAGCCGAATATGACTTCGAGCCGGAGAAAACCCATACAATGGGTGTCCGAACCAGGTATTACCCCTTGAAAGGAGGTTTTGCTGCGGCGGATTCTTGCTGGGTTTATCCCCATGTGCTGGATTGTATCCTGATATATCAGGTTTAGTCCACTGCCGCCGTCCATAAGGACATTTGAAAACTGGAGTCCGCCAATTATTGGATCGAGTATCAAGGCAGTCCAGCCTACATTCTTGATATTCCTAGAATAATCTAGCTGATCGAAGATGATCGGTTTTGACAACCAGTGGCAGGACCCTTTGGGGGGCCGTGTGGTGCGTACCTTTACGGGCGCCGCACGTTTTGTTATGTGAAGTGAGTTCACTGTTTTTACTTCTTGTGGGAAGTTCTTTTGTTTCCTGGTGCTCTGCTTTTGGGGTTCGTCCTCGTCTTCGCTTGGTGTGTCGAGCCCCTTGTGTTCGGCATTGAGTCTGCCGGATTGTTTGAAAACCCAACAGTCTCTGTGGGTATGGTTAGCAGGCTTCCCGGGAGTACTGTGTATCTGACATATCCTGTCCAGGATTTTATTTAGGTTGGATGGATCGTCCCTGTTATCCTGGGGGGCGATTTTTCCTGATTTTGTCGTGAGCCTTTGAATCCGGCATTGACTGCCGTGCTCTTCGGACTTTTGTCCTTAGTCCAGCGACGGTCCTTGTTGCGTCGCGGTTTTCCGTTTCCATCCCTAGTTTCGGATGTACTTGGGTCGCTGGGGCTGCACCTTGCCAACCAGCTGTCCTCCCCTGCACAAAAGCGGGTCATGAGGCTTGTTAGTGCGGCCATTGTTCTTGGCTTTTCTTGGCCGAGGTGTCTGGCGAGCCATTCGTCTCGGACGTTATGCCTGAAAGCTGCTAAGGCTTCGGCGTCCGGACAGTCGACTATCTGATTCTTTTTAGTGAGGAATCTATTCCAGAACTGCCGAGCTGATTCTCCGGGTTGTTGAGTTATGTGACTAAGATCGTCTGCATCCGGAGGGCGGACATAGGTCCCTTGAAAGTTTGCTCGGAAAGCATCCTCGAGCTCTTCCCAGCTTCCAATTGTGTTTTCGGGAAGGCTTTTAAGCCAATGCCGGGCTGGCCCTTTAAGCTTAAGGGGTAGATATTTTATGGCGTGGAGATCATCTCCTCTAGCCATGTGTATGTGGAGGATATAATCCTCGATCCAAACTCCAGGGTCTGTTGTTCCATCATATGCCTCTATGTTTACGGGTTTGAATCCCTCTGGGAATTCATAGTCCAGGACCTCATCGGTGAAACATAGGGGGTGTGCGGCGCCCCTGTATTTGGGTGTGCCGGATTCTGATGATGGCTTCATAGCGTTGCTTACGAGAGCTTGCTTTCTTGGCCCATAAATGGACCTGACTGGGCCATGATGCGAATCCTTAAGTGGGTCGCATGCCGATTTAGGTGCGGCGCCGCTTGCCGCTTTATGGGGTCGTCTATCCGACCGTGTGGCTTTTTCATTTTTTGAATGCGAGGGCTCTAGGGCCTCTTCGTCGAATTCAGGCAGTAGCTTTCTTTTCGGATAGCTTTTAGTGCGGCGACTGTCGCCGTACTTATCTGTGGTATTGATTACTTTGCTCCATCTAATCCGGAGTGCATCTTCCGCTGTTTTTAGCTTCCGCTTCTGCTTTTTTAGGCTGCGTGCAGTTGCAACGAGCCTCTCGTGGAGATTCTTCTGCTCCATAGGTTTATTCGGCGTAAGGTCGTCCGGAATGCCGTTTTCGCCGGAGGAGGGATGTTCGGTTTCTCTATCCGTGTTGCCCTGTTCGGACGGTTGCTCTAAGGCCTGCTCGTCGTCTACCGGCTCGTCCTGCTCTATGGCTGGGTTTTTGTCGAGGCGGGGCTTGGGTCGGCGTTTACGCCGATGCTTTGATTGCTTTTCGGGGGGTCGATCTCCCGTCCCATCCCCTTTTTCCTCGTTGTCGCTTCCTTTAGGGGTATCCACCATGTACACATCGTGAGATGAGGTGGCTGTCCAATGCCCTATGGGCGTTGGTTCGTCGGTATCTCCTGCATCGTCATCCATGCTGTCGATGTCTCCGGAGTCGAAGTTGAGCACGTCGTTTAAATTGTCGACAGTGGCTACCAAGTGGGTGGTGGGTGGGCTTTGAATTTCTTCATCGTCCGTATCCCATCCTCGCTGACCGTAGTTCGGCCAGGGCTCTCCTGATAAGGAGAGAGACTTGAGAGAGTTCAGGATATCGCCACAAGGCGAGTGCTGAAAGATGTCTGCGGCGGTGAACTCTATTATCGGCGCCCAATCGGATTCGATCGGCAGGGGCGCGGGGGGTTCGGAGTTCAGAAAGGAGTCCGGATCCTTGGAGTCACGGATCATGCAGAGTGCGGGGCTAGCGTTCGGCTCGATCGCCTTTGAGATCGAAGCCCCCGAGGTGACATCCAACCGCTCATCCTCGATTGGCGCAAGAGGCTCCGAGTTAGGGGTCGGAACCGATGCGTGTGCGGCCTCCAGGACACTGTCCGGAGGAAGAGCTAGATCATGCCCCTCGAGATAGTGCGGCGCGCTTGGCCGTGGCTCGAACCCGTCGAAGATCAAGTCTCCGCGGATGTCAGCCGTGTAGTTTAAGCTTCCAAACCTGACTTGATGGCCAGGGGTGTAGCTTTCGATCTGCTCTAGGTGGCCGAGCGAATTGGCCTGCAGAGCGAAGCTGCGGAAGACGAAGATCTGTCCGGGGGGAAAGTCTCACCCTGGACCGTATCGTTGTTGATGATCAAAGGAGCCATCGGGCCTAAAGGCGACGACACAGAGGAACCCTCAATGAAAGCACCAATGTCGGTGTCAAAACCGGCGGATCTCGGGTAGGGGGTCCCGAATTGTGCGTCTAGGCCGGATGGTAACAGGAGGCAGGGAACACGTTGTTTTACCCAGGTTCGGGCCCTCTTGATGGAGGTAAAACCCTATGTCCTGCTTGATTAATATTGATGATATGGGTAGTACAAGAGTAGATCTACCATGAGATCAAGGAGGCTAAACCCTAGATGCTATCCTATGGTATGATTGTTGTATATGGAGTTGATTGCCTACGGACTACAACCCTCCGGTTTATATAGACATGGATAGGGTTAGGGTTACATAGAGTCGGTTACAATGGTAGGAGATCTTCAATATCCGCATCGCCAAGCTTGCCTTCCACGCCAAGGAAAGTCCCATCCGGACACGGGACGAAGTCTTCAATCTTGTATCTCCATAGTCCAGGAGTCCGACTGAAGGTATAGTCCGGCTACCCGAACACCCCCTAATCCAGGACTCCCTCACTCACCGAACAAGACCCAGGAGACTTGGACCCTACGTCAAGCAACCAAAAGGGAGGCCACGAGGTAGGGGCGCGCCTACCCCCACGCCCCTCCACCCTCGTGGGCCCCCTGTTACTCCACCGACGTACTCCTTCCTCCTATATATACCTACGTACCCCCAAACGATCAGATAGGGAGCCAAAACCTAATTCCACCGCCATAACTTTCTGTATCCACGAGATCCCATCTTGGGGCCTGTTCCGGAGCTCCGCCGGAGGGGGCATCCATCATGGAGGGCTACTACATCAACACCATAGCCCCTCCGATGAAGTGTGAGTAGTTTACCTCAGACCTTCGAGTCCATAGTTATTAGCTAGATGGCTTCTTCTCTCTTTTTGGATCTCAATACAATGTTCTCCCCCTCTCTTGTGGAGATCTATTCGATGTAATCTTCTTTTTGCGGTGTGTTTGTTGAGACCGATGAATTGTGGGTTGACGATCAAGATTATCTATGAACAATATTTCAATCTTCTCTAAATTCTTTTATGTATGATTGGTTATCTTTGCAAGTCTCTTCGAATTATCAGTTTGGTTTGGCCTACTAGATTGATCTTTCTTGAAATGGGAGAAGTGCTTAGCTTTGGGTTCAATCTTGCGGTGTCATTTCCTAGTGACAGTAGGGGCAGCAAGGCACGTATTGTATTTTTCCATCGAGGATAACAAGATGGTTTTTTTATCATATTGCATGAATTTATCCCTCTACATCATGTCATCTTGCTTAAGGCGTTACTCTGTTTTCATGAACTTAATACTCTAGATGCATGCTGGATAGCGGTCGATGAGTGGAGTAATAGTAGTAGATGCAGGCAGGAGTCGGTCTACTTGTCTCGGACGTGATGCCTATATATGTGATCATACCTAGATATTCTCATAACTATGCTCAATTCTGTCAATTGCTCAACAGTAATTCATTCACCCACTGTAAAATACTTATGCTCTTGAGAGAAGCCACTAGTGAAACCTATGGCCCCCGAGTCTATCTTCATCATATTAATCTTCCAATACTTAGTTATTTCCTTTGCTTTTTTACTTTGCTTTTATTTTACTTTGCATCTTTATCACAAAAATACCAAAAATATTATCTTATCATATCTATCAGATCTCACTCTCGTAAGTGACCGTGAAGGGATTGATAACCCCTTATTGCGTTGGTTGCGAGGAGTTATTTGTTTTGTACAGGTACGAGGCACTCGCGCATAGACTCCTACTGGATTGATACCTTAGTTCTCAAAAACTGAGGGAAATACTTACATTACTTTGCTGCATCATCCTTTCCTCTTCAAGGAAATCCAACGCAGTGCTCAAGAGGTAGCAAGGATGCTTGATACGTCTTCAATGTATCTATATTTTTTTATTGTTCCATGCTATTATAATATCTTTTTTGGATGTTAATGGGCTTTATTTTACACTTTTATATTATTTTTGGGACTAACCTATTAACCGGAGGCCCAACCCAAATTGCTGTTTTTTTGCCTATTTGAGTATTTCGTAGTCCAAATGGAATGAAACCTTCGGGAACGTGATTTTTGGAAAAAAGGTGATCCATGGGACTTGGAGTGGACGTCAAGCAATCAATGAGGAGGCCACGAGGCAGGGGGCGCGCCTACCCCCCTAGGCGCGCTCTCCCCCCTCGTGGGCCACTCGTTGCTCAACCGACCTACTTCTTCCTCCTATATATATCCATGTACCCTGCAAACATCCAGGAGCACCCCGAAACCCTATTTCCACCGCCGCAACCTTCTATACCCAAGAGATCCCATCTTGGGGCCTTTTCCGGAGCTCTGCCGGAGGGGGTATTGATCACGAAGGGCCTATACATCAGACCTACGTGTAACGCCCTCGATGCGGCTATATCTCCCACGTGTAGAAGCATGACTTAGAGGCATAACCGCATTGAAAGCAATGTCGCAAGTGAGGTAATCTTCACACAACCCATGTAATACATAAGGGAAAGAGATACATAGTTGGCTTACAATCGCCACTTCACACAAATACATGAATAAAGCATTACATCAACCAGATACAATCAAGGTCCGACTACGGAACCAAAATAAAAGAAGACTACCCCAAATGCTACACAGATCCCCGATCGACCCCAACTGGGCGCCACTACTGATCAACTAGAACGAACAACACAAAGGACAAGATCTTCATCGAGCTCCTCCTTGAGCATGGTTGCGTCACCTGTTCGGTTCAACTGCACCTGCAAGCTGGTTTTGGAAGTATCTGTGAGTCACGGGGACTCTGCAATCTCACACCCTCTCAATCAAGACTATTTAAGCTTATAGGAAGGGTAAAAAGGTATGAGGTGGAGCTGCACCAAGCGACTAACATATATGGTGGCTAACATAAGCAAATGAGAGCGAGAAGAGAAGGCAAAAGCATGGTCGAGCAACTATGATCAAGAAGTGATCCTAGAACAACCTACATCAAGCATGACTCCAACACCGTGTTCACTTGCCGGACTCTGCCGGAAAGAGACCATCACGGTTACACACGCGGTTGATGCATTTTAATTAAGGTCAACTTCAGGTTTTCTACAACCGGACATTAACAAATTCCCGTCTGCCCATAACCGCGGGCACGGCTTTTGAACGTTTAAATCCCTCTAGGGGAGTCCCAACTTAGCCCATGACAAGCTCTCACGGTCAACGAAGGATATACCTTCTCCCGAGACATTCCGATCAGACTCGGTATCCCGGTTCTACAAGACAACTTCGACAAGTTAAAACAAATCCAGCAACACCGCCCGAATGTGCCGACAAATCCCGATAGGAGCTGCACATATCTCGTTCTCAGGGCACACTCAGATTGTCTAAACTTCCGGTAGGCCAGACCAGGGTTGCCCCTGGTGGCCACCCGCGGCTAACGAGGTGGACCAACACTCAGAGGAGCACTGGCCCGGGGGGGTTTAAATAAAGATGACCCTTGAGTCCGCGGAACCCAAGGGAAAAAAGGCTAGGTGGCGAATGGTAAAACCAATGTTGGGCATTGCTGGAAGAGTTTTATTCAAGGCGAACTGTCAAGGGGTTCCCATTATTACCCAACCGCTTAAGGAACGCAAAAATCCGGGAACATAACACCGATATGACGGAAACTAGGGCGGCAAGAGTGGAACAAAACACCAGGCATAAGGCCGAGCCTTCCACCCTTCACCAAGTATATAGATGCATTAATTAAATAAGATATATTGTGATATCCCAACAAGTAAACATGTTCCAACAAGGAACAACATCTCCATGTTCCAACAAGGAACAAACTTCAATCTTCACCTGCAACTAACAACACTATAAGAGGGGCTGAGCAAAGTGGTAACATAGCCAAACAACGGTTTGCTAGGACAAGGTGGGTTAGAGGCTATGTTTGACAATATGGGAGGCATGATAAGCAAGTGGTAGGTATCGCAGCATAGGCATAGCAAAAGATCGAGCATCTAGCAAGCAACGATAGAAGTGATTTCGAGGGTATGGTTATCTTGCCTGAAATCCCGCAAGGAAGAAGAGCGAGTCCATGAAGAAGACAAACGGACGTAGTCGAACGGGTCCTCACAAACGCGACGTTATCTGAACCAACCCGAAGAAGCAACACCGGAAAAGAAGCATACAACATAGTAAACAACCCACATGAACATGGCAAGATGCACAACCAAGTATGATGCATGTCTGGTTTAATGAAGCATGGCATGGCAAAATGCACAAGCAATTCTACAAATTAAGTGGAGCTCAATATGCAATGAGTTGCATATTGACGGAACACCACATGACTTATTTAGTTCGATCTCGTTTATGAACTCAACAATATTAAATGTTGTTAACCATGGCAAGAGGGTGAAGCAAATGAAAACTACCTATCTAGGCAAGTTTAAATGAGGCCGGAACGACAAACAACAAGTCCGGAAACTCCTCATGTGCATGTTTTAAGGTTTGGTACTGTTCTGCCATAAACATAATTTTAGAGTTATTAAACATGCAAAGTAAAGCCACCATGTTAAACTAGGCATTTTTCTACCCCATTTACATATAAAGTTTATTAAATTCCGAGCTACGGTTATTTAGTTATGGAATAAAGCATTTTAGCAAGTTATTTAAGAAAATTTAAACAAACAACATTTTAAACATTTTAGACATGGATGAAAAAGACATATTATGAAACTAGATGAAAAACTAAGCAAGTTTCATATACAAAGTTTTTACATGTGATGCTTAGTTTGTGAGATATTAAATGCATGAAGGCTAGGGGGTTTTCTGTAATTCTGCAAAACCCTGGAAATTAGCTAAATTCACAGAACCAAAAAAAAACATCCACTGGGCCGAAACTGAACTGGCCCAGCAGTAAGAGAAAAAAAGGAGGGGGCTCTTGGGGTGGCCTCACCCATGGGCTTCGGCCCAGTTCGAGAAAGAGGCATGCTGGTGGAGTGGCTAGGCCTCAGCGCCTTGCTGGGCTGCTATGAGGCAGAAGGCGAGGCCGACCCAGGAAGTCGATCGGGAAGCAGCGGTGGCTGGTCAACGCGCAGGGGCGTGCTCGCTGCAGAAGAACAGGGGCGCGGCGCACACGACAACGACGGCGGCGACGCTCCAGCTTGGCTCGGGGTGGCGGGGAGTGGAGTGGCGGCAGGCTGGTGGAGTTCCGGCCGCGGAGATGCGGCTTGGCGAAGCGGGGGAGGCTCGGGCAATGCACACGGCTGCTGCTGCTCCTTCGGTGGCCGACGCGGAGGAGCATGGCCGGTGCGACAGAGCCGCTTGTCCGGCGACATTACAACGGAAACGGAGGGCGGCGGGGTCGAGCGAAGGTGCGTGCGGAAGGAGAGGAGCTCCAGGCAGAGAAGGTTCCATGGGGTGGCGGTGTCCTTGTTCGTCCCTGAGAGAGAGAGACTGATTGAGAGAGAGGAATACAGAGGAGGACCGGAGGACAAAGAGGAAGGGTCGGCGACCTACGTGGCCCCGGTGAGGTTGGGGAGGTCCGGCGCGCGAGGAACGGCGCGGGGAAGGAAGGCTGGGCGCAGGTCCAAGGCGCGGCAACAGGCGACGCAAGGGAGTCGACTCGGGCGCTGGTCGCTGGGCGTCCTCGTCCTCGAAGCAGCGGGTCAACACAGGCGGCGGCTCACTCGTTTTCAGCGCGCACAGAGACGAGCGGGAGGATGCAGAAGCAGGGCACGACGACAGGGAACTTGGCGCACGGAGGAGCGACGGGAACGGGAGGCGGAGCTCGCCGAGGATGAAGGGATCTGCTTGTTTCCGGGCCGGATCCGGCCAACGGGGCGTCGACGGAGCTCCGGCGAGGGTTGACCAAGGCGACGGCGACCTGCAGCTGATGAAAAACAGAGAGAGAGGGAGATCGAGAGGAGAGGGATGGGGGTCGGGTATCTCCCTGGCGGCGTGAGGAGGAGGGGATCGAGGGAGAGAGAGGGTGTAGCGACTGTGCCTTGGGCCGGCTAGGTCAGGCCGCAGGTGGGCCTTAAGCAGGCTGGCTCGACCTAGATGGGCCGCGGGGATGGTTGGGCCAGCTTGGCAGGAGCTATCTCTCTCTCCTCTTCCTATTTTCTTTAGCAGAAAACAATTAAGGGGAGGAAAAAGAAAGAGGGAGGTTAGGGAAAGAATAATTCAGAAAATAAAATATTCTTGGAACGCCGGAACTTTGCACAAAAAGAATAAAACAGTTTGGCATTATTTTAGAGATAGAAAAATAATTCAAGTTTGAATTAGATTCAAACTTGAGCCATTTTTGAATCCAACCAAACCAAACCCAAATGAGCTGAAATTTGACATGGAGGTGGTATGCACGGGGTATGATTTATAGAGAAAAAGTGAACATTTTTATGCGATATAAAAATGTCACCTGCAATGGATGGTTGTATTTGAAAGAAAGAAGCTAGTGATAGGGTTTCAAATTGAAGGGGAATTTGGTGGCAAGAGAAAGATGTAATTGTGTTTGGTTGATTCCATAAGAATGGAATATTGATTATAGCTCCCTAATAATATTGGGAGTATAAGTTCTAAAGAGAAATCACCATTGTGAATATCCCTCGATTTAAATGGACCGAAGATCCATACGATTTATTTAGTTGAGTTGCAAAAGAACTAATGATACGATACATGATGACATGATGCAATGCAAAATATGCAAAGATGAATGCAACAAACCAACAACTCACACGACGAAACTCAAACAACATGGAAGGCGTCAAACTACGGGTCCATATCTAGTAGCTAGATGGCTTCTTCTCTCTCTTTGGATCTCAATACAAAGTTCTCCTCGATTCTCTTGGAGATTTATTTGATGTAACTCTTCTTTTTGCGGTGTGTTTGTCGAGATCTGATGAATTGTGGGTTTATGATCAAGTTTATCTATGAACAATATTTGAATCTTCTCTGGATTTTATGTATGATTGGTTTATCTTTGCAAGTCTCTTCGAATTATCAGTTTGGTTTGGCGTACTAGATTGATCTTTCTTGCAATGGGAGAAGTGCTTAGCTTTGGGTTCAATCTTTCGGTGCTCGATCCCAGTGGTAGAAAGGGAAACAACATGTATTGTATTGTTTCCATCGAGGATAAAAGGATGGGGTTTGTATCATATTGCATGAGTTTATCCCTCTACATCATGTCATCTTGCTTAAGGCGTTACTCTGTTCTTATGAACATAATACTCTAGGCATGCTGGATAGCGGTCGTTGTGTGGAGTAATAGTAGTAGATGTAGAATCGTTTCGGTCTACCTGTCTCGGACGTGATGCCTATATACATGATCATGCCTAGATATTCTCATAATTATTCGCTTTTCTATCAATTGCTCGACAGTAATTTGTTCACCCACCTTAATACTTATGCTATCTTGAGAGAAGCCACTAGTGAAACCTATGGCCCCCGGGTCTATCTTCCATCATATTAAACTACCGTTATTTCCATTACCGTTTATTTTGCAATACTTACTTTCAATCTATATCATAAAAATACTAAAAATACTTATCTTATGATTATCATCTCTATCAGATCTCACTCTTGCAAGTGGCCGTGAAGGGATTGACAACCCCTTTATCGTGTTGGTTGCGAGGTTCTTATTTGTTTGTGTAGGTACGAGGTGACTCGCGCGTGGTCTCCTACTGGATTGATACCTTGGTTCTCAAAAACTGAGGGAAATACTTATGCTGCTTTACGACATCACCCTTTCCTCTTCAAGGGAAAACCAACGCAGTGCTCGAGAGGTAGCACTTGGACGGAAAACGGGGCGGTGGATGGAAGTGATGCTGCTAGGGGCCGGATGTCTGGGCTTGATGGTCGGATGTCCGGGGGTGGCCGGATGTCCGGGCTGTCGGGCCAGATGTCCGGGCTCTAGATCCCTGGACGAACTCCGCGTGGAAAGGTAGCAAACCGGGGCCAAATTCGGAGGAATTTGTGGATGGAAATTGGGGAAAAGATGATGGAAAGCTAGATCTACCTAAAACACATGAAATCCGCGGATCAAATCCAACAAAACTTCATCACACCAACAAATCACAAAAAAACTTTGGGGGGCTATTTTTGTGGGGAATTTTCAAATTAGGGACAAAATCAACAAAACAAGGATAGAAAACATAACGGGGAGGCTCCGAAATCATGTTCAACGTGGCTCTAGATACCAAGATGATGTAGGGTGGAAACCCTAGGGGCCGATCTTTCACAAAAGGAGCGGATCCCATGAGGAACACGAAGAACACGAGGGGAATCGCGAGGGGAAACACGAAGGGAAACACGACAGAAACACGAGAGAGACACTAAAACCAACAAGATGTAGTCACACATGTGCTAGATCCATGAACACAAAGGAGATACAAGATCCACGATCAACAAGGGATGATAAAAATGGTAACCGGTCTTCTCCGTGAGGAGGTCTTGATGGGGCCGCCAAAAAGGGGGTCTTGAATCCAAGGTGGACCTTCTCCGTAGAGGGGTCGTGGTCTCTCTCAAGGAGTAGATCTGATATGGATGAGAGAGGCTCTATCTCTCAAATGAGCTATCACAATGCTAACCCTAAAATGTAGGTAGGAGAAGAGTATATATAGTCTAGATGGGCGAAGGGGTACACGGGCCTCGGGCCCTTACACTATGTGCAGACAGGGGAGGCCGGACATCCGGGCTATGGGTCGGATGCCCGGGCATTCGCGGAGAGCCGGATGGCCGGGCTGGAGAGGCTGGCCTTGCTGCCTTCTGGATCGATGGTGTCCGAATATCCGGGCGGGAGGCCGGATTTCCGGGTTGGGGCCGAATGTCCGGGCCGGTCGCCGGATGTCCGGCCCTGTAGACTTGGCCGCTGGTCCGTTGCTACAGGTGACACCTCTAGGGGCCGGATGTCCGGGGTCATGGCCGGATGTCCGGGACCTGGGAGTTGTTCTTGACTACTTCCATCGGTCCTCTTCATCCATGAATTTGGGGGCTTGTCCGTCTTGACATGCATCTTCGGGAGGGTCCTCTTGGTACCTGATCATGCACAACATCTCGGATTTAGGTAGTAGCCATGTCTTGAGGGGATCATATGCAATATCACTAAGGAGAGAAGTCACCTCGGTCTCGAGAGCTGTAGCTCGTGCTCGTGTCATGGGTCCTCTTGGCACTTCGTGAGACGATGGTAGGTCCATGGGGATGACCGTAGGATGCCCCGCATCATTCAGTATGTATAGTAGTGGGAGTTGTGGGTGTAACAATGGTATTGATGTCCTCATCACGCTTGCGGGATCTTCTCCGAAGAGGCTATGGACTCCAATGGAGAAGTAACCAACAGGATGAGCAAAGCTCTATCTCTCAAATGAGCTATCACATTTATAACCTTAAAAAGAGGGGGAGGAGGTCTATTTATAGTATAGAGTCATGAAAGGGTAAGTGGGCTTCAGCCGAACACACGGTGCACGGACAGGCGTCGGATGTCCGACAGTCACTGGTCGTCTGATGGCTCGCGAGGGTCCGGACGTCCAGTATGTGTTGGAAGTCTGATGTTTTGGCTCAGATGTGCTTTGGTCGGTCGTCTGGTCGGGGTCGCACGTCGGAGGCATCAGTCGTCTGGAGGCTTCCATACTTCTGACATTTTGGCTCGGCTATGGTGGCGTCGTCCGTCCGATGGTGCTTGGCTGTCCAGGTGCTGGGAGGTATCGGGCGTCCGGTTGGCGTCGACTGTCTGGTCGCTGGAGCGTTTTCTGGCTGGGACTTGCTGATACGTCTCCAACGTATCTATAATTTTTGATTGTTCCATGCTATTATATTATCTGTTTTGGATGTTTATGGGCTTTATTATACACATTTATATTATTTTTGGGACTAACCTATTAACCGGAGGCCCATCCCAAATTCCTGCTTTCTTGCCTATTTCAGTGTTTCGAAGAAAAGGAATATCAAACGGAGTCCAAACGGAATGAAACCTTCGTGAGAGTTATTTTTGGAACGGAAGCAATCCAGGAGACTCGGAGTAGACGTTGGTTGAGGAGCCTAGGAGATAGCCCCCCCCCCACCCACAGGGTGCCCCCCTGTCTCGTGGACCCCTTGAGCACCTCCCAAGCAACTACTTTCGCCTATATAAGCCTATGTACCCTAAAACCATCGAATATCAAGATAGATCGGGAGTTCCGCCGCCGCAAGCCTCTGTAGCCACCAAAAACATCTCGGGAGCCCGTTCCGGCACCCTGCCGGAGGGGGGAACCCATCACCAGTGGCCATCTTCATCATCCCGGCGCTCTCCATGACGAGGAGGGAGTAGTTCACCCTCGGGGCTGAGGGTATGTACCAGTAGCTACGTGTTTGATCCCTCTCTCTATCTCTCGTGTTCTCTGTATGGCACGATCTTGATGTATCGCGAGCTTTGCTATTATAGTTGTATCTTATGATGTTTCTCCCCCTCTACTCTCGTGTGATGAATTGAGTTTCCCTCTTGAAGTTATCTTATCGGATTGAGTCTTTGATGAGAACACTTTATGTATGTCTTGCCGTGTTTATCTGTGGTGACAATGGGATATCACGTGCCACTTGATGTATGTTTTGGTGACCAACTTGCGCGTTCCGCCCATGAACCTATGCATACGGGTTGGCACATGTTTTCTTGACTCTCTGGTAGAAACTTTGGGGCACTCTTTGAAGTACTTTGTGTTGGTTGGATGAATTTGAGATTTTGTGACGCATATCATATAATCATGCCCATGGATACTTGAGGTGACAATGGAGTATCTAGGTGACATTAGGGTTTTGGTTGATTTGTGTCTTAAGGTGTAATTCTAGTATGAACTCTTTTGTAGATCGATCCGAAAGAATAACTTTGAGGTGGTTTCGTACCCTACCATAATATCTACATTTGTTCTCCTCTATTAGTGGCTTTGGAGTGACTATTTGTTGTATGTTGAGGGATTGTTATACGATCTATCTATGTGATTATTGTTGAGAGAACTTGCACTAGTGAAAGTATGAACCCTAGGCCTTGTTTCCTACCATTGCAATATCGTTTATGCTCACATTTATCATTAGTTACCTTGCTGTTTTTATAATTTCAGATTACAAAAACTTTATCTACTATCTATTTTGCACTTCTATTATCATCTCTTCATCGAACTAGTGCACCTATACAATTTATCATTGTATTGGGTGTGTTGGGTACACAAGGGACTCTTTGTTATTTGGTTGCAGGGTTGCTTGAGAGAGACCATCTTCATCCTACACCTCATATGGATTGATAAATCATAGGTCATCCACTTGAGGGAAATTTGCTACTGTCCTACAAACTTGTGCACTCGCAGGCCCAACAACGTCTACAAGAAGAAGGTTGTGTAGTAGACATCAAGCTCTTTTCTGGCGCCGTTGCTGGGGAGGTGAGTGCTTGACCGTATATCTTTAGATCTTGCAATCGAATCTTTTTGTTTCTTGTTTTATGACTAGTTTAGTTTATAAAAGAAAACTACAAAAAAATGGAGTTAAGTTTGGCTCATACGCTTCGTCTTTTTAATATCTTTCGTGAGTTTGACTGAAAGGAAAATTGTGCTCAAGTGCTAGAAGAAGAGTGCATTAAAATGCTTGATACTAAATCTTTGAATGATGAGCATGATTGCAATGTTGTTAGTATAAACTCCTTGAATATCCATAGTATTAATGATGATTGCTCTAGTCATGATGAAAATATCTTTTACGAGCATGTCAACTTTTGTGGAGTGCATGTTTGCATGAACACACCAAATAGAGAAGATATTTATTGCAAGAGGCATAAGCATTTAGAAACTAAATGGTTGCAAGAAAGGCTAGATGTGAGTGCTGAAAATTTAAAATTCCTTTGCCGTACTTGTGAACTTTGCAATGAATGTGGTCATTTACATGTCCAATGCAAATTGTTTCATGACCGAATCATGTCCAAAAATTGTGATGATTTGATCTCCCTTGCACATTACAATGATCTTAGTTTACTTTTGGGTTACGAAGAATTGAAACATTTACTTAAGGACCTTCCAGAATTTGCCCATAAGAAATTCCTTGATATTGATCTAGAAAAGATTTATATGTTTTGTGCGGAGAATTGCATTGAAAATCCTTATATTTCCAATTACCTAAAGAAAAGAAAGCAAATAGAAGATGATGAGAATACTAATGAAAGGGAAGAGACTTCCCAATATCCTCCTATTATTTCTCATGATGAATCAGGTAACGAGGAGGAGCTTTCTATTCAAACAATCTCATCCACAAGGAGCTCAAAGAGGAAGGTTGAACCCACACATAATGTGAATAAGAAAAAGAAAAGAAGGAGCAACAAAGGTAAAAAGGTATCCCTCCCAAATGATGTTGCTCCTACTACTAATTGTGATGATGATAATTACTTTACTATTGGTGCTATCCATATTTTTAATGATGAGAGTAATTATGCTTATGATATGAAAGGGCCCAAGCTTGGGGAAGCTATGTTTGATGGGGATGAATTATTTGAGAATATATTTGCTGGAATTAATGTTTGTCCCAAGCTTGGGGATGCTATGTTTAACGAAGATGATATTTGTAGTCTCTCAAGTTTTGATATGCAAACTTATTATGATGACAGCATGCCTCCTACTTATGATGATTATATTGATAAAGTGGGTTTGGAAGAGTGTCAACTTTAGGAAGTAATGATCCCACTATTTTGGAGGATGTTGAACTTATTGTGATAATTATTAAAGTGTATTTGGAGAGGTCATGACTTTATTTAGTAATGATTCCACTATCTTGGAAGAGGTTTCAATCAATTATGATGAGAACAAAGTTGCTACTTACGATGATTATTGTGATGACACTTATGCTATAAAAAGTAGTGATGATTATATTAAAACTTGTCATGATTATGATTACCCTTTTCCTGAAAATTACTCTTTTAATGTGGAAACAATTTATAGTATTCGAGTCTCTTATGATACTCCCACTATTCTGAATGATAAGAATTTTGCTTATGTGGAGAGTAATAAAATTTCTATGCTGGTAGATCATGAAAAGAATGCTTTAGGTGCTGGTTATATTGTTGAATTCATTCATGATGCTACTGAAATTATTATGAGGGATGAACATATGCTTGTAGGAATTGCAATAATATCAAGTTTCATCTCTATGTGCTTAAAATCCGGAAGTTATGGTTGTTTTACCTTCCTATGCAAGTTGATTCTTGTTCCCATAAGTTTTTTGCTCACAAAATCCCTATGCATAGGAAGTGGGTTAGACTTAAATGTGCTAGTCATATTATTCTTGATGCTCTCTTTATGTTTCAATTCTTATCTTTTATGCAAGCATCATTGAAATCATCATGCCTAGCTAGGGGCGTTAAACGATACCGCTTGTTGGGAGGCAACCCGATTTTATTTTTGTTCCTTGCTTTTTGTTCCTGTTTAGTAATAAATAATTCATCTAGCCTCTGTTTATATGTGGTTTTATGTTTTAATTAGTGTTTGTGCCAAGTAGAACCTTTGGGAAGACTTGGGGAAAGTCTTTGCAATCTTCCTGTAAAAACAGAAACTTTAGCGCTCACGAGATTAGCTGTCATTTTTTATTGGAGAGTGCGATTAAGTTGATTATTTTTTAAGATGATTAATAGACAAATTCCTTACGTCCAGCAATTTATTTTAGAATTTTGGAGTTCCAGAATTATACGTTTGCTCCAGATTACTACAGACTGTTCGGTTTTTGACAGATTCTGTTTTCTATGTGTTGTTTCTTATTTTGATGAATCTATGAGTAGTATCGGAGGGTATGAACCATACATGAGTTGGAATACAGTAGATATTACACCAATATGAATTTTTAATGAGTTCAACACAGTACCTAAGTGGTGATTTATTTTCTTATACTAACGGAGCTTACGAGTTTTCTGTTAAGTTTTGTGTTTTGAAGTTTTCAAGTTTTGGGTAAAGATTCGATGGACTATGGAATAAGGAGTGGCAAGAGCCTAAGCTTTGGGGCACTCCAAGGTAATATTCAAGGACAACCAAGAGCCTAAGCTTGGGGATGCCCCGAATGGCATCCCCTCTTTTGTCTTCGTTCATCGGTAACTTTACTTGGAGCTATATTTTTATTCGCCACATGATATGTGTTTTGCTTGGAGCGTCATTTTATTTTATTCCGTTTTTCTTGCTGTTTGAATAAAATACCATGATCTGAAATTATTAAATGTTAGAGAGTCTTCATATAGTTACATAATTATTCGACTACTCATTGATCTTCACTTATATCTTTTGGAGTAGTTTGTCATTTGCTCTAGTGCTTCACTTATACTGTTTTAGAGCACGGCGGTGGTTTTATTTTGAAGAAATAGATGAACTCTCATGCTTCACTTATATTATTTTGAGAGTCTTTAGAACAGCATGGTAATTTGCTTTGGTTATGAAACTAGTCCTAATATGATGGGCATCCAAGATGGGTATAATAAAAACTTTCATATAAAGTGCGTTGAATACTATGAAAAGTTTGATACTTGATAATTGTTTTGAGATATGGAGATGGTGATATTAGAGTCATGCTATTTGAGTAGCTGTGAATTTGAGAAATACTTGTGTTAAAATTTTTGATTCCCGTAGCATGCACGTATGGTGAACCGTTATGTGATGAAGTCGGAGCATGATTTATTTATTGATTGTCTTCCTTATGAGTGGCGTTCGGGGACGACCGATGGTCTTTTCCTACCAATCTATCCCCCTAGGAGCATGCACGTAGTACTTTGTTTCGAGAACTAATAGATTTTTGCAATAAGTATGTGAGTTCTTTATGACTAATGTTGAGTCCATGGATTATACTCACTCTCACCCTTCCACCATTGCTAGCCTCTCTAGTACCGTGCAACTTTCGCCGGTACCATAAACCCCACCATATACATTTATCAAAACAGCCACCATACCTACCTATTATGGAATTTCCATAGCCATTCCGAGATATATTGCCATGCAACTTTTCACCATTCCGTTTATTATGACACGCTCCATAATTGTCATATTGCTTTGCATGATCATGTAGTTGACATCGTATTTGTGGCAAAGGCACCGTTCATAATTCTTTCATACATGTCACTCATGAGTCATTGCACATCCCGGTACACAACCAGAGGCATTCATATAGAGTCATATTTTGTTCTAAGTATCGAGTTGTAATTCTTGAGTTGTAAGTAAATAAAAGTTTGATGATCATCATTATTAGAGCATTGTCCCATGTGAGGAAAGGAGGATGGAGACTATGATTCCCCCACAAGTCGGGATGAGACTCCGGACGAAAACTAAAAAAAGAAAAAGAAAAAAGAGTCCATAAAAGAGAAGGCCCAAAAAAGGAAAAAACAAAAAAACAAAAAATGAGAGAAAAAGGGAGAAGGGGCAATGCTACTATCCTTTTACCACACTTGTGCTTCAAAGCGGCACCATGATCTTCATGATAGAGAGTCTCCTATGTTGTCACTTTCATATACTAGTGGGAATCTTTCATTATAGAACTTGGATTGTATATTCCAATGATGGGCTTCCTCAAAATGCCCTAGGTCTTCGTGAGCAAGCGAGTTGGATGCACACCCACTTAGTTTCTTTTTGAGCTTTCATACATTTATAGCTCTAGTGCATCTGTTGCATGGCAATCCCTACTCACTCACATTGATATCAATTGATGGGCATCTCCATAGACCGTTGATAGGCCTAGTTGATGTGAGACTATCTTCCTCCTTTTTGTCTTCTCCACAACCACCATTCTATTCCACCTATAGTGCTATATCCATGGCTCACCCTCATGTATTGCGTGAAGATTGAAAAAATTTGAGAACATCAAAAGTGTGAAACAATTGCTTGGCTTGTCATTGGGGTTGTGCATGATTTAAATATTTTGTGTGATGAAGATAGAGCATAGCCAGACTATATGATTTTGTAGGAATAGTTTTTTTGGCCATGTTATTCTGAGAAGACATGATTACTTTGTTAGTATATTTGAAGTATTATTATTTTTATGTCAATATTAAACTTTTTTCTTGAATCTTTCGGATCTGAATATTCTTGCCACAATAAAGAGAATTACTTGGATAAATATGTTAGGTAGCATTCCACATCAAAAATTCTGTTTTTATCATTTACCTACTCGAGGACGAGCCGGAATTAAGCTTGGGGATGCTAATACGTCTCCAACGTATCTATAATTTTTGATTGTTCCATGCTATTATATTATCTGTTTTGGATGTTTATGGGCTTTATTATACAATTTTATATTATTTTTGGGACAAACCTATTAACTGGAGGCCCAGCCCAAATTCCTGTTTTCTTGCCTATTTCAGTGTTTCGAAGAAAAGGAATATCAAATGGAGTCCAAACGGAATGAAACCTTCGGGAGAGTTATTCTTGGAAAGGAAGCAATCCAGGAGACTTGGAGTAGACGTCAGGGAAGCTTCGAGGTGGCCACGAGGCAGGGAGGCGCGTGTCAGGACCCCGACTCGATGCCACATAGGTCTAGCATGTAACACCTCATATCACTTTGCGGCCTCACGCACGGTATTCCCACGGGTGTCGCCTTACCTTTGCCCGGGACCGTTTGCGCCTTTTGGCACACGTATATGATAGTGTCGCTAGTACCCATATGATAAGGAGCCCGGGCTGACATGGCTAGTCGTAAACCCAAAGTGGCACAGACTTACAGGGACAGGCATCCATGACCCAGCAACGAACGTGTCGGTCATCAGCAAGTGGGTCCGGGCTGTAGCACTGGGCTAGCAGGACTCCGGTAAACCGGGCTGTAGCGGGCTAACAGGACTCCGGTACTCAATGCGTGACATTTCCCCGAAGGGACAGACACAGGAACGAAGAAGGACACATGCCGGCCAGCCTAAGTGTTCCAGAGCAGTAGCAAGCTACCATGGCTCAGTGGTAACACTAGGAGACATTTCCCGGTAAGAGAGGCTACTAAGGATAAACAACTAGATAGTCAGATCCCACACATACCAAGCATTTCAATCATACACACAATATGCTCGATATGTGCAAATACAACAAGGCATCACAACATGACTCTATGACACAAGTACTTTATTTAAGGCTCAGAGAGCCATACATAACATACACAAAGGTACGGGTCACACGACCCAGCATTCAAGTCATACAGTCATACAAACCAGCAGCGGAAGTAACTTGTCTGAGTACAGACAACTAGTAAAATAAAAGAGGCTTGGAAAGCCTAGCTATACTACGTGGTCCTTCACAAGCTCAGGATCACCACCTGGGCCTTAGCCTACTCATTGATGTCAACGTCTACGAAGAACCCATCAGAAGGGGTTGCAGCGTCTTCTGTAAAATGTAAATTATAGCAACATGAGTACAAAGGTACTCAGCAAGACTTACATCAGATCCTACATACATGCACATTATCAAGAAGGGTTGGTGGAGTTATTGCAGCAAGCCAGCTTTGACTCTTGGCTAGACTATCCTACGAGACTCCAACTTGAAATGGTTTTGCGTACACGAGTCCACTACTCACCACTTCAATACACTACCGAGGATCCACCTCCGTCTTCCTACGGAAGAGCCATCCTCGGCACTCACACTTATCTTGAGGCTTTTAGTAGTTTCCATTTACTTGTCTATGAACTGTATAGGCAACCAAGTAGTCCTTTACCGCGGACGCGGCTATTCGAATAGATCATGATAACCCTGCAGGGGTGTACTTCTTCATACACGCTCTCACCACTTACCGTCGTTTACACGACATGTACTCGGCAACCTTCAAGCGGAAGCCCAACGTGGGTGTCGGCCACGACCTACCTAATCACCTAAGTCTCTAGTCCAGGTTTATCGCCTATTCGGGTTCCATCCATGAGGAGATCCGGCCGAGGTTTCGCTCACAGCCCCAAACGATGTGAACAGGGTTCCCGAGATACCTAACGGGTATTCGGTACACCGTGCCACGTACCTACCGCATCACAGCCCACCCCTACGGTCAGCGCTGTCCACGGCCTCCAGTAGGCTACAAACACCAGAAACTACTTGCAACTCCTGGACAGAGAACTAGGGTGAATAAGAAGTCGAGAGGGTCCATTGGTTTCGGGCCCAATGCATGGTAGTAGCTGAATCTTAAATCACACATACAGATCTCAGTGCTTAAGGTCGGCTTCAATGAAACAACCCACCATGTACTCCTACATGGCCTCTCATCGATACCTTTACCAAATCATGTTCACCACACCACTTTCATTACCGACATAATCATTTCACTCTAGTCCATCACCCAGATGAACCAGACCTGACACGACTCTAAGCATAGCAGGCATAGCAAGGTAGGAACAACACATACATATGGCTCAAACAACTCCTACACATGCTAGTGGGTTTCATCTAGTTACTGTGGCAATGACAGGTCATGCAGAGGAAATGGGTTCAACTACCGTAACACACAGCAGTTTGAAACGCGTTGTCTTAATGCAGTAAAAGAGAGCAGGAGCGAGAACATGGGATTGTATCGATATGATCAAATGGTTGGTTGCTTGCCTGATGATTCGATGCACTGATACGGTTCTTCGTTAGGGTAATCACGGTACTCCTCGGAGGCAGATCCTGCCGCAAAGAACACCGATACACAACCATCACCAAACAATGTGCAACAATATGATGCATGCATGAAACATGGCAATATGAGTGTGTTGGGCTAATGCAACTAAGACCAGAAGGGTTTGAACCAATTTGAATCAAAGATTCAAATTTCAAACTCAAACATGGTCCTTTAAAGTGTTTTTCCTTGTTCTGCATTAAACATCAAGTTAACTTGTTTAGTCATGCATGAAAATAGTACAGATGGATAGATTGGATTTTTCTGATCATTTTTCATATATAATTTGTCTGATTTGGAGTTACAGAATAAAAGTTATGAATTTTTGAAGTTTAAACTATATTCTGGAATTTCCTATATTAGATTAAATCCAGAAAATCAATTACTGCGTCAGCCTGACGTCAGTGTGACATCAGCAGGTCAACGGGACACGTCCGGGTCAAACCTGACAGTGGGTCCCGCGTGTCAGTGTGATTAATTAAACTAAAATTAATTTAAACTAATCCTAATTAGTTAACAGGGCTGGGCCCCACCTGTCATTGACTCAGGGGAGTCAACCAGGGCCCACCCGTGGTCAAACCCGGGTCGGCTGCACCGGCGTTTAGCCGCCGGCGAGCCCGACGCGGCGGCGGAAGTGGTTTTGGCCGTTTCGGCCACCAAATGGGTCGCGGAGACCACCGGAGTGGAGCTGAGGACGAGCCGCAGCTCTTGGTGGAGTCCGTTGGGGTCGGGGTGGCCGGAGTTGGCGCCGGCGACGACTTTGGCGGCCACCGGAGTTCGGCCGAAGTCGAACTTGTCGCTAGGGGGGTCGGTGAGGTGCGGGGAGTAGCTAGTTAGGTGCTACGTGACGCGGTGAGCATGATGGACACCGTGGAGTGGTCGGAGGGTGACCGGGAGCACGTCGGCGACGAGCTCCACGGTGGTGGGTGCGGTTGAGCTCCGGGAGGTCGCTACACGGCTCGGGAGCAAGAAAAGAAGAGAGGGGAAGATGGCTAAGCTCACGGGGAGTTCGACGAAGCCCTTGGTGCGGCCGGGGACGGACCGGAGCGACGACGGCGTTGAAGGGGATCTCCGGCGACGGCGGTTCGGGCGAGGTCGTTGCGGTGGACTCGGGCGTTGCGAGCGCTCGGGGCTCGGCTTGCTCGATGAAGTGGACAGCGGCGGAGCTCCTGGACACGACGAGAGGACGCACGGGCGGCGGGGAGCGCGGCTACGACGTAGGCACGGCGGCGGTAGCGTCGGCCATGGCTGGGGGGGCACGAGGGGGAGGAGCTGGAGAGGAAAGGGGGTGTCTGGGGGTTTCGGGGGAGAGAGGGAGGGCGATCCACGACGTCACCGGGCGAGGGGAGCGGCGAGGCGGCGAGCAGGTGCGTGGCGCGCGCTGCGGTCGCCGTCGGGCACCTGCCTGCCTGCCTGGCCGGCAAGCAGCTCGCTGGAGCGGCGCTGGGCTGGGCCGGCAGGTGGGCCGGGTGCTGGCGCCAGGTAAGTTTTTCTATTTTTCTCTGTTTTCTGTTTTTTTAATACTTCTGCAACTTTGTTGAATTAATAAAAATACTTAGGCAACTCCTAAAATCACCAAACTACTCCTGGTCCATAGTTGGATTATTTCCAACATGAAACATTTTAGTTTGGAGATATTTGAGCATTTAAATATTTTATATAATTTTAAATGCCCAAATTCAAATATTTATGATTTAATTCACAAACCCTAAGATGGCCTAGGAAAATGTGCATCACTTTTGGCAGAGGTTCTGAACCAAGACAAAAATGATGGGCATTTTAGAAGGGCATTTCAGGTTCATTGAAAAAGTTTTTAGTAAACCCTAGTTGGTTTCAGAGGGGGCTGGGGGTTCTGTCATCCCCATTTCAGGTTTCTGATGAAAGAGTAAATATGATGCAACACTCTAATGCATGAACTAGCTAGGGTGTGACAACTCACCCCCACTCAAAAGAATCTCGTCCCGAGATTTGGGTTCTTCCGGAAAGAAGGCGGGGTACTCGAGTCGAAGACGATCCTCCCTTTCCCAAGTTGCTTCATCCTCAGAATGGTGCGACCATTGAACTTTGAGAAACTTGATATTATGACGTCGAGTGGTACGCTCGGCCTGATCGAGGATGCGAATGGGGTACTCTCGATACGTGAGATTATCTTGGAGATCAAGCGTTTCGTGGTCCACTCCACGGATAGGATCCGAGAAGCAACGCCTGAGTTGAGAAACGTGGAAGACATCGTGGACTCTGGAGAGGTGCGGAGGTAGTTCCAACTGGTAGGCAACTTCTCCTCGTTTAGCGAGAATACGAAAGGTCCAATGTAACGAGGAGCCAATTTGCCTTTGATACCGAAACGATGGGTTCCCTTCAGAGGAGTAACCCGAAGGTAAGCCTTCTCGTCAACCTCGAAAGTCATAGCCTTATGTTTTCGGTCATACTGACTCTTTTGACGAGATTGGGCTGTTTTCAACTTTTCACGAACGATGCGAACTTGCTCTTCTGCTTCCTGAATCATATCCGGGCCAAAGAATTGTCTTTCCCCGGTTTCTGACCAGTTAAGGGGTGTTCGACACCGTCGTCCATAGAGAACTTCAAAAGGGGCTTTACCCAAGCTAGATTGATAGCTGTTGTTATAAGCAAATTCGGCAAATGGAAGGCATTTCTCCCACTCCATTCCGAATGAGATAACAGAGGCTCGAAGCATGTCTTCTAGGATCTGGTTGACGCGTTCCACTTGACCACTTGATTGAGGGTGGAAGGCGGTGCTAAAAGAGAGACGGGTTCCCATAGCATTTTGGAAACTTTCCCAAAATCGAGAGGTGAAAAGACTTCCTCGATCCGAGTTAATTTCCAAAGGAACACCATGGAGAGACACTATTCGGGAGATGTATAAGTCTGCCAATTGACTAGCGGTTATACTCTCACGAACAGGTAAGAAATGGGCTACTTTGGAAAGACGATCGACAACGACGAAGATAGCATTATTCCCTCTCTTGGTCCTGGGAAAACCGGTAATGAAATCCATACCAATTTTATCCCATTTCCATTCAGGAATAGCTAGGGGTTGAAGGGTGCCAGCAGGCCGTTGATGCTCTGCTTTTACACGACGGCAGACGTCGCAATTAGCAATATACTGAGCAATTTCTCTCTTCATTCTAGTCCACCAGAACCTCTGGCGTAGGTCCTGATACATCTTGGTACTACCGGGATGAATGGTGAGAGGAGATTCATGAGCTTCCTTAAGGATCAATCGCCTCAGGTTTCGCACTTTGGGAACCACTAGTCGATTCCCGAAGTACACGACCCCTTGACCATCAATGGAGAAACAATTCGCAACTCCTTTCTTGATGTTTCTCCTGATGCGGGAAATTCCCGGATCTACCTTCTGTGCTTTGATGATCTGATCCGTAAGGGTAGGTTTCGCCACCAAGGTGGAAAGAAAACCTTGAGGAACAATGTGAAGGTTAAGCTTCCGAAATTCCTCATGGAGAAGCGGTTGACTTTGTTGTAACATCAGGTTGTTACAATAAGATTTACGACTTAGCGCATCAGCCATGACGTTGGCTTTCCCTGGGGTGTAAGTTATTCCTAAGTCGAAATCTGTGATCAACTCGACCCAACGTCTTTGCCTGAGATTCAAATCCGGTTGGGTGAAGATGTACTTCAGACTTTGGTGATCAGTGAATATTTCGCAGCGATTACCAAGGAGGTAATGTCGCCAGGTTTTAAGTGCATAGACTACGGCTGCAAGCTCTAGATCATGAGTAGGATAATTCTCCTCATGTGGGTGCAATTGCCGTGAAGCGTAAGCAATTACGTGTCGATCTTGCATGAGAATGCAACCTAGTCCTTGTCGCGAGGCGTCGCAGTAGATAACAAAGTCCTTAGAGAAGTCTGGCGGTACCAGTACGGGAGCAGAAGTCAGGCGTCTTTTCAGTTCCTGAAAGCTGTGCTCACATTGTGGAGTCCATTCGAACTTTTTATCTTTCTTGAGGAGTTCGGTTAGAGGTTTAGCAACTTTGGAGAAATTTTCGACAAAGCGACGGCAATAGCTCGCTAAGCCCAGAAAACTCCGAACTTGCTTGACCGATTCAGGTGGAGTCCAATTAAGGACGGCTTGAACTCGCTCAGGGTTAACAGCAATACCTTTACCAGATATTACATGACCCAGATAGGTCACTTCTGACAACCAAAATTCACATTTAGAAAACTTGGCATAAAGGCGATGCTCTCGAAGTTTCTTCAACACTAGCCTTAGATGTTCGGCATGTTCTTCCTCGTTCTTGGAGTAGATGAGTATATCATCAAGGTAAACCACGACGAATTTATCCAAATACTCCATGAAGATTGAATTCATCAATCGAGAAAAAGTGGCTGGAGCGTTGGTTAAACCGAAGGACATGACGGTGTACTCGTATTGGCCATAACGAGTAACAAAGGCCGTTTTAGGAATGTCCCCGTTCCTGATTTTGATTTGATGGTAGCCCAACCTCAAATCCATTTTGGAGAAGACTGAGGATCCAGCGAGCTGATCATACAGGTCGTTGATCCTGGGGAGCGGATATTTGTTCTTGATTGTGACCAAATTGACAGGTCGATAATCTACAACCATCCGGTCCGTACCATCCTTCTTCTTGACGAAGAGGACGGGGCAAGCCCATGGAGATGAACTAGGTCGGATGAAAACCTTTTCAAGGACTCATCGAGTTGTTTCTTAAGCTCGGCTAGTTCTAGTGGTGCCATCTTATAGGGTCTTCTAGCAATCGGGACGGTTCCTGGAATAAGGTCTATTACGAACTCAACATCCCTGTCAGGTGGAACACCTGGCAATTCCTCTGGGAAGACATCCGGGAAGTCACGGACTACCGGGACGTCCTCAAGGTCTGGCAAAGGGCTGGCGTTAAGAGAATATAACTGTCGCTTGGCTATTCGGGTCAAGACATTGACTATCTTCCCCGAGGGATGGGTGAGTTGAACAGTCCTAGAGAAGCAATCAACTTGGGCATGATGAGCTGACATCCAGTCCATACCCAAGATGATATTAATATCCGAAGATTTAAGGGCTATCAAAGATGCGAGAAAAACAAGTCTGTCGACTTGGATTTCGTTTCCATGGCTTACTCTAGAAGTTTGCCATTTGGATCCCGGAGTTTGAATTACCATAGAGGATGGCATGTCACAGAATGCGGTGTTATGCAGACGAGCATAGCTCTCGGATATAAATGAATGAGATGCTCCTGTATCGAAAAGAACAGATGCCGGGTGGCAATTAACAAGGAGCGTACCGAGAACGACGTTGGGATCCTCTTGAGCTTCTTCGGCAGAGATACAGTTGACATGGCCACGTGTAGCGGTGGCCGGCTTGGCGTGGAACACTTTTCCTGTCGGCTTGCCACGGCCAACAGTTTTAGCAGATTGGTTGGGGTTGGTCTGGGGACACTCGCGCATATAGTGGCCAGATTCCCCACACTTAAAGCAAGTCACAGAACTGGTACGTGGAGGAGCATTGTTGGTTGGACCACCATAGGGCTTGGCTGGTGCAGACTGTTGAACGGGGCGAGGCGCCTGGAAGGATGGCCTCGGTGTGAACCTGGGTGGCAGGGCAGTGTTGGGCACCCACACGCGGCGCTTCTGAGGACCAGCACCGGATGAGGAACCCACGTCACGGCCATGCTTGCGTGTTGCGTCATAATCAGTCTGACCAGTCTCAGCACTGATGGCCTTGTTAACAAGCTTCTGAAAAGATGTGCACTCATGCAGACGGAGGTCGCGGCGAAGCTCAGGACTAAGTCCCTTACGGAACCTTGCTTGCTTCTTAGCATCAGTAGAAACTTCCTCAGTTGCATATCGTGCGAGGTTACCAAACTCCCTGCTGTAAGCATCCACAGAGAGTCGGCCTTGGGTGAAACTGCAAAATTCCTCACGTTTACGGTCCATGAGACCCTCCGGAATGTGATGTTCACGGAAAGCCTCGCTGAATTCAGCCCAAGTAGTGACATGGCCCGCTGGGCGCATAGCTCCATAATTCTCCCACCATAGACTGGCGGGGCCTTCAAGATGATATGCAGCAAAGGTGACCTTGTCAGCCTCGGCTACTAGCGCGGAGCGCAGTTTGTGAGAAATACTGCGAAGCCAGTCATCAGCGTCGAGAGGCTCGACGGAGTGGTGGAACGTGGGTGGATGTAACTTGATGAAATCACTGAGTGACACCACGTTAGTCCTCTGATGGTGTGCTGTGTTCTGTTCAATACGCTCCAACAAACGGTTGGTCTCCCGCTTGTTTCTTTCGGCTTCCATCATAACCTCGGCTAGGGAAGGAGGATGAGGCAGATTTGCATTCCTGACTTCACTGCCTTCGGCCTGCTCTTGAGGAGCAGGGTTATTGCGCGTGTTGACCATCCTAGGTAAACAAGACAATGATTTAGTCAGAATGATAAGATTCCGACATAGAATACAGAATGTAAGGAGTAACTCGGAATGCAAGATGATCATCCGTATGACATGGTAGATACAGAAACTGCTTCTTTATTCCATCGTCATACACACCATACAAGGTTTAGTACAAGACCAAACAAGGTACTATTACGGTGAAAAGAGGATTACATCTCATCGGAGGCATCCCAAGCTCCTATACATTATTTTTCTACACCTCCGGAAGGCGGTACAAACTAGGTCATATCCCACGAGTCACGCAGGACGATAGACGACACAGCTAGTACGAACTAGTGATACTACCACTAACTCAGACCGATCCGTAGTAGTCCTCGTAGAAGTCACCTCCATAGCCTGGAAGCTCAACATGATCATCCGGGAACAGACGATCCCGCGGAGCTTGAGGACCATAGGGGCTAGGATGAGGTCTTGGACCAACAGACGGTGGCCTGCGGGGACCGCGAGGTGGGGTGATGCCTCCTACATCACGCCAACCCATCACGTCTGGCAAAGCAGATCTCACAGGATAGAGATCGCGCATATCCGAATATCCAGCTTGCACCGCCGGTGCAAACCGAGTCAACGTGGCCCAATGGTCAGCACGGGTATTGAAGAGCTCTAGCCTCAAGGCCCGATTTTCACGGTCCTTATCCTCGAGCATCTCAGCAGTGGTGCGAGTCCGTGAATCCTCCTGAGTGGGGTCAGCATAGATAGCCTGAAGATACCCTTGTGCTCCCGGAAGTGATCCTGGCATATACCGGAAATCAGAGTCCCGAAATAGACCAGACCTGACTCGCATGATGGTCATCATAGAGTAGGCGGCGTCCTGCACAGCCATCTCAATAGTAACCCCGAGTCCATAGGAGCAGTGAAGGGGCTCGGTGGATCCAGGATAAGATGGAAATATCCTGACAGTGCAGAGATACTGGCTTTGATTAAAGTCTCGAAATTGCTCTTCGACCGTGTACTCGGGATACCAACGGTATCCAGCCTCAGTCATTACCCTGACCAACATGGTGGTATGGCCGGGTACATCTAGGCATCGAGTCAGGCGAACCACTTGATTGAGGTCGCGAGTGGCCATCTGAAAGCACAACCATAATGCAAAGGCATTAGAATTTCTAGCAAAATTTCGGCAGCATAACAGCTGTAAATGCTCAAGAAGGATTTTGAGACATTTGACAAGGGATTTCATACACACTCAACATCATCATATCAAAGTTCTGAGTCCATCCTAACAACATAATGTGGTAGTAGAACTGAACTAGACTTGTATCCATCAAACCTATAAGGTACTACTGATTAGTAACACGTGAACCTGATAGAGAGAATAGATCCTAATTCCTTAACCCCCGGTGGAAGAATAGACTGACTCAGATCAGAATGTCATAAGATAAAGGAGTAAAAAGAGCCTTACGTTCCAACCCACAAACAATTCCCCTACATATAACTAAAGAATTTCTAGACTCAACATCGACCAGTTTGGCTTGGAGAACCTACAGGCAGTCCGGCTCTGATACCAACGCTGTCAGGACCCCGACTCGATGCCACATAGGTCTAGCATGTAACACCTCATATCACTTTGCGGCCTCACGCACGGTATTCCCACGGGTGTCGCCTTACCTTTGCCCGGGACCGTTTGCGCCTTTTGGCACACGTATATGATAGTGTCGCTAGTACCCATATGATAAGGAGCCCGGGCTGACATGGCTAGTCGTAAACCCAAAGTGGCACAGACTTACAGGGACAGGCATCCATGACCCAGCAACGAACGTGTCGGTCATCAGCAAGTGGGTCCGGGCTGTAGCACTGGGCTAGCAGGACTCCGGTAAACCGGGCTGTAGCGGGCTAACAGGACTCCGGTACTCAATGCGTGACATTTCCCCGAAGGGACAGACACAGGAACGAAGAAGGACACATGCCGGCCAGCCTAAGTGTTCCAGAGCAGTAGCAAGCTACCATGGCTCAGTGGTAACACTAGGAGACATTTCCCGGTAAGAGAGGCTACTAAGGATAAACAACTAGATAGTCAGATCCCACACATACCAAGCATTTCAATCATACACACAATAGGCTCGATATGTGCAAATACAACAAGGCATCACAACATGACTCTATGACACAAGTACTTTATTTAAGGCTCAGAGAGCCATACATAACATACACAAAGGTACGGGTCACACGACCCAGCATTCAAGTCATACAGTCATACAAACCAGCAGCGGAAGTAACTTGTCTGAGTACAGACAACTAGTAAAATAAAAGAGGCTTGGAAAGCCTAGCTATAATACGTGGTCCTTCACAAGCTCAGGATCACCACCTGGGCCTTAGCCTACTCATTGATGTCAACGTCTACGAAGAACCCATCAGAAGGGGTTGCAGCGTCTTCTGTAAAATGTAAATTATAGCAACATGAGTACAAAGGTACTCAGCAAGACTTACATCAGATCCTACATACATGCACATTATCAAGAAGGGTTGGTGGAGTTATTGCAGCAAGCCAGCTTTGACTCTTGGCTAGACTATCCTACGAGACTCCAACTTGAAATGGTTTTGCGTACACGAGTCCACTACTCACCACTTCAATACACTACCGAGGATCCACCTCCGTCTTCCTACGGAAGAGCCATCCTCGGCACTCACACTTATCTTGAGGCTTTTAGTAGTTTCCATTTACTTGTCTATGAACTGTATAGGCAACCAAGTAGTCCTTTACCGCGGACGCGGCTATTCGAATAGATCATGATAACCCTGCAGGGGTGTACTTCTTCATACACGCTCTCACCACTTACCGTCGTTTACACGACATGTACTCGGCAACCTTCAAGCGGAAGCCCAACGTGGGTGTCGGCCACGACCTACCTAATCACCTAAGTCTCTAGTCCAGGTTTATCGCCTATTCGGGTTCCATCCATGAGGAGATCCGGCCGAGGTTTCGCTCACAGCCCCAAACGATGTGAACAGGGTTCCCGAGATACCTAACGGGTATTCGGTACACCGTGCCACGTACCTACCGCATCACAGCCCACCCCTACGGTCAGCGCTGTCCACGGCCTCCAGTAGGCTACAAACACCAGAAACTACTTGCAACTCCTGGACAGAGAACTAGGGTGAATAAGAAGTCGAGAGGGTCCATTGGTTTCGGGCCCAATGCATGGTAGTAGCTGAATCTTAAATCACACATACAGATCTCAGTGCTTAAGGTCGGCTTCAATGAAACAACCCACCATGTACTCCTACATGGCCTCTCATCGATACCTTTACCAAATCATGTTCACCACACCACTTTCATTACCGACATAATCATTTCACTCTAGTCCATCACCCAGATGAACCAGACCTGACACGACTCTAAGCATAGCAGGCATAGCAAGGTAGGAACAACACATACATATGGCTCAAACAACTCCTACACATGCTAGTGGGTTTCATCTAGTTACTGTGGCAATGACAGGTCATGCAGAGGAAATGGGTTCAACTACCGTAACACACAGCAGTTTGAAACGCGTTGTCTTAATGCAGTAAAAGAGAGCAGGAGCGAGAACATGGGATTGTATCGATATGATCAAATGGTTGGTTGCTTGCCTGATGATTCGATGCACTGATACGGTTCTTCGTTAGGGTAATCACGGTACTCCTCGGAGGCAGATCCTGCCGCAAAGAACACCGATACACAACCATCACCAAACAATGTGCAACAATATGATGCATGCATGAAACATGGCAATATGAGTGTGTTGGGCTAATGCAACTAAGACCAGAAGGGTTTGAACCAATTTGAATCAAAGATTCAAATTTCAAACTCAAACATGGTCCTTTAAAGTGTTTTTCCTTGTTCTGCATTAAACATCAAGTTAACTTGTTTAGTCATGCATGAAAATAGTACAGATGGATAGATTGGATTTTTCTGATCATTTTTCATATATAATTTGTCTGATTTGGAGTTACAGAATAAAAGTTATGAATTTTTTAAGTTTAAACTATATTCTGGAATTTCCTATATTAGATTAAATCCAGAAAATCAATTACTGCGTCAGCCTGACGTCAGTGTGACATCAGCAGGTCAACGGGACACGTCCGGGTCAAACCTGACAGTGGGTCCCGCGTGTCAGTGTGATTAATTAAACTAAAATTAATTTAAACTAATCCTAATTAGTTAACAGGGTTGGGCCCCACCTGTCATTGACTCAGGGGAGTCAACCAGGGCCCACCCGTGGTCAAACCCAGGTCGGCTGCACCGGCGTTTAGCCGCCGGCGAGCCCGACGCGGCGGCCGAAGTGGTTTTGGCCGTTTCGGCCACCAAATGGGTCGCGGAGACCACCGGAGTGGAGCTGAGGACGAGCCGCAGCTCTTGGTGGAGTCCGTTGGGGTCGGGGTGGCCGGAGTTGGCACCGGCGATGACTTTGGTGGCCACCGGAGTTCGGCCGAGGGCGAACTTTACGCTAGAGGGGTCGGTGAGGTGCGGGGAGTAGCTAGTTAGGTGCTACGTGACGCGGTGAGCATGATGGACACCAGTTTGTGGCCGGAGGGTGACCGGGAGCACGTCGGCGTTGAAGGGGATCTCCGGCGACGGCGGTTCGGGCGAGGTCGTTGCGGTGGACTCGGGCGTTGCGAGCGCTCGGGGCTCAGCTTGCTCGATGAAGTGGACAGCGGCGGAGCTCCTGGACACGACGAGAGGACGCACGGGCGGCGGGGAGCGCGGCTACGACGTAGGCACGGCGGCGGTAGCGTCGGCCATGGCTGGGGGGCCACGAGGGGGAGGAGCTGGAGAGGAAAGGGGGTGTGTGGGGGTTTCGGGGGAGAGAGGGAGGGCGATCCACGACGTCACCGGGCGAGGGGAGCGGCGAGGCGGCGAGCAGGTGCGTGGCGCGCGCTGCGGTCGCTGTCGGGCACCTGCCTGCCTGCCTGGCCGGCAAGCAGCTCGCTGGAGCGGCGCTGGGCTGGGCCGGCAGGTGGGCCGGGTGCTGGCGCCAGGTAAGTTTTTCTATTTTTCTCTGTTTTCTGTTTTTTTAATACTTCTGCAACTTTGTTGAATTAATAAAAATACTTAGGCAACTCCTAAAATCACCAAACTACTCCTGGTCCATAGTTGGATTATTTCCAACATGAAACATTTTAGTTTGGAGATATTTGAGCATTTAAATATTTTATATAATTTTAAATGCCCAAATTCAAATATTTATGATTTAATTCACAAACCCTAAGATGGCCTAGGAAAATGTGCATCACTTTTGGCAGAGGTTCTGAACCAAGACAAAAATGATGGGCATTTTAGAAGGGCATTTCAGGTTCATTGAAAAAGTTTTTATTAAACCCTAGTTGGTTTCAGAGGGGGCTGGGGGTTCTGTCATCCCCATTTCAGGTTTCTGATGAAAGAGTAAATATGATGCAACACTCTAATGCATGAACTAGCTAGGGTGTGACAGCGCGCCTGCCCCCTGGGCACGCCCCTCCCTCGTGGGCCCCTCGTGGCTCCCCTGACCAAGTTCTTTCGCCTATATATGTCCATATACCCTAAAAACATCAGGGAACAAAATAGATCGGGAGTTCCGCCGCCAGAAGCCTCCGTAGCCACCGAAAACCAATCTAGACCCGTTCCGGCATCCTGCCAGAGGGGGGAATCCCTCTCCGGTGGCCATCTTCATCATCCTGACGCTCTCCGTGACGAGGAGGGAGTAGTCCACCCTCGGGGCTGAGGGTATGTACCAGTAGCTATGTTGTTTGATATCTCTCTCTCTCGTGTTCTTGAGGTGGTACTATCTTGATGTATCGCGAGCTTTGCTATTATAGTTGGATCTTATGTTGTTTCTCCCCCTCTACTCTCTTGTGATGAATTGAGTTTTTCCTTTGAAGTTATCTTATCGGATTGAGTCTTTAAGGATTTGAGAACACTTGATGTATGTCTTGCATGTGCTTATCTGTGGTGACAATGGAATATCACGTGATCCACTTGATGTATGTTTTGTTGACCAACTTGTGATTTCCGTGACCTCGTGAACTTATGCATAGGGGTTGGCACACATTTTCGTCTTGACTCTCCGGTAGGAACTTTGGGGCATTCTTTGAAGTTCTTTGTGTTGGTTGAATAGATGAATCTGAGATTGTGTGATGCATATCGTATAATCATACCCAAGGATACTTGAGGAGACATTGAGTATCTAAGAGACATTAGGGTTTTGGTTGATTTGTATCTTAAGGTGTTATTCTAGTACGAACTCTATGATAGATCGAATGGAAAGAATAGCTTCATGTTATTTTACTACGGACTCTTGAATAGATCGATCAGAAAGGATAACTTTGAGGTGGTTTTGTACCCTACAATAATCTCTTCGTTTGTCCTCCGCTATTAGTGACTTTGGAGTGACTCTTTGTTGCATGTTGAGGGATAGTTATATGATCCAATTATGTTATTATTGTTGAGAGGACTTGCACTAGTAAAAGTATGAACCCTAGGCCTTGTTTCCTAGCATTGCAATACCGTTTACGCTCACTTTTATTACTTGTTACCTTGCTGTTTTTATAATTTCAGATTACAAAAACCTATATCTACTATCCATATTGCACTTGTATCACCATCTTATCGCCGAACTAGTGCACCTATACAATTTACCATTGGATTGGGTGTGCTGGGGACACAAGAGAGTCTTTGCTATTTGGTTGCAGGGTTGTTTGAGAGAGACCATCGTCAACCTATGCCTCCCACAGATTGATAAACCTTAGGTCATCCACTTGAGGGAAATTTGCTACATTCCTAGAAACCTCTGTACTTGGAGGCTCAACAATGTCTACAAGAAGAAGGTTGTGTAGTATACATCACTTGGTCGGCTGGCTGATGCTGCAGTTGTCGGTGGTCCGGTTGGAGTTGGTCTTTCAACGGCTGGAGACTTCCAGGCTGCTTTTCTTCTCGCTCCTTGTACTTGGTGTCCTTGCCGTCTTGTCCATTGGGTGTAGCTGCTCCATGGCCTTCCTCCAAGTACCTAATCATGCATAGGATCTCCGCTTGAGGTAGTAGCCATGTTTCATATGTAGAAAGTGGTAGTTCGGAGAGGAGCGAGTTCACCTTATCTTGATAGCCTTTGCTCGAGCTCTTGTCATTGGTCCAAGTGGTGTCATGGGAGATGTAGGTAGGTCCATGGGGATGATCTTGGATGCTTCATAACAAGAGGCAACAGACGACAACGATGTTCTCATGTTCATCGGCAGCTAAGCGGCTGGGTCGGAACGGAGGAAACAACGTCATGTTCATTGGGAGCGAAGCCACTGGGTCGGAACGCGTCCTCTTCATCGGGAGCCAAGCCACTGGGTCGGAACGCGTCCTGTTCATCGGGAGCCAACCGGCTTGGACGGAACAGCCGGAACGGGGCCAGGCGTACCACATAACGAAGGAAAATGGCCTTCTATTTGACCACATACGGTCGAAATGGGGTCCTGTTCATCGAGTAGGGTATGGCGTACCCCAGAGCGGAGGAAATGGCCTTCTGTTCGAGTGCCTATGGTCGAAACTGGGTGCTATTGATCAGGAGGCATCTGGTGTACCGCAAAACGCAAGAAACGGACTTGTGTTGGAGCACCTAAAGTCGAAACGGGGTCATGTTCATCGGGAGGGGTGTGGCATACCGCAAAACGAGACTCCATAGGCTACTATTCATCCATTGTCTATCGCCTCGCTCTAGCCTCCACCTGCTACTGTTTGTCCACCGTCGACTTCCTTCAGCGTCCACATGCTACTGTTCATCCACCGTTGACTTATGCACTACTTATCTCCAATGAGGGAGAGGGAATAGTAAAAAAGCAAGCTTCTCGTCGTTCTGCAAGTTGACGGGACACTTCAAAGTTATTTAGTACTCTCTCCAAAAAGGGCCGACCATGTCCATGGCTGCCATCCCATGCTCTGTCATTGAGTACATGCACGATTTATGTGCCATCGAGGAGAAAAAATATTGCGTAGTACGTGCCATCAAAGTGCACAACTCACTTACGTACTGATTATCTCCATTTTCTTGCATGACACCTGCACCTTGATGCTATATGCCCCGCGTGTTGGCAAAAGGATGAACAAATCTTACATAAAAAAGAGTGGAAGAACATAGATTCCCGACGACCGAGAAGGAGCAAGTAACCTCGTAGTGGAACTTCACATGCTGTCGTAGTCAGCTTCCCCTTTTCTTTTCTTTACTTTTCTCTAGGAAGTACAAGCCTGCCCTGTACATGAATAAATCTTGCTTGCTGCACTTACGTACATGGTAGGGCATGGTGTCCAATCTCCATTTAATTACTAATTTTGTGTTACCAAAGAAAACATGAGGTTCATTTTTAAATTAAAGTAGTCAAAACTAGCATGGAGCGAATCAGTTACATTGAACATTCTTTTCCACCGGCAAAAAAAGAACACTTTGTTCTGATATATTTGCAAAAAGATATATTCGTAATCTCACATGTTATTATCAACTACCCAAATGTTAATTTGTTACTATTTAGAGCATGCACAGTGCTTGATAAGATAGTTTTATCATAAGCCTGTCACTTAATCTAGAGGAGACATCAAAATATGTTGTAGTGGGCATGCTTCTGTCAACTCAATGTTGCGTGCACTTTGAGCATGTTGGCAACTCCACTATTAGCTTGCTGGCCCATCTTGCAATTTATGCTAACAAATTGCAACACTCCTGCAAGGCCCAGAGCTTAATTTGACAACAAGTACACAGAGGTTAATTTGACAGACATGACTTCTAAGTTGACAAAAGTCATATCACTTTTTTTTGGAAACAGGTCATAAAGTAACGCGATAGACCTTCTTTCACGCCAATTAGCATGTGTTCAAAAAACAAAAGGTGACTCGATAGACCTTCGATTAACATGTGTTCAAATACAAAAACGTCAAAAATTACGAAAGAAGGACCTCGAGGTTAATTCAACTGATATGACGGAGCACTATATACATTTATGTCAATTAAGTGTTTACAGTGACCCATACCATCAGTTAATTTAACATCGAGGCCACTTCCCATCCGGTCACCCATCCCATGACTACTCAAGCCTCAGCATAGTTAACTGGTGAATTCTGTTAGAAGAGTTATTGGTGGGGAAGCTGGTCCTTGCTGATATATGATGCCTCTATGCGTCCTTTATGGCGCACCCGGATGACCACCTGTTGACACCCAATGGCCAATGCCACGCCCACCATGAATTTAGAAGCGTCCCTCCCTCGTCAGCTGGTTCCCATGTTTGCCCTGTTTTTTGCCGCATGCCCACCTATAGAACCGCCTCGCGCTAGGCAATTCCTCTCCAAAAACCTAGGGAGGTGATTCAACAGAACAAGTCTTGACTTGTTTCTAGTGGATTCGTTTGATGTGGCACCGGAAGGTTGTGATGGCTGACTCTGACAAAATAATTTACTACCGCATTGGCATACATGAGCACTGGGCCCACTTGTTAGTGTGCTGGACGGAGGAAGTAATGCAAGACAAAATGGAGAACGGAAGGGTTTGAATCTATTGGCTCACGTGTGATGACCACAGGAGCAATCCACTCATATTGTATGTAAACAAATTTGTGCAAACACGAACGGATTTACATTTACATAAAATAACCGGTTTCCGCGCGCGGTAGGTTTCTCGGATTCCATGCGGGTTTAATGTGGGCATTTAAATGTAGCGAGGAGGCTTGTTCAGCCGGCGTGCAGCGGGCGGCGCCCTCGGCTAGTGCGCCGCTTCAATGGCAGACATGGTGAGAGGTCGCGTCCGCCCTGTGTCGCCTTGACCATGGACCTTAGTACATTAGTCATTTGATTCATAGGATGGAATCCTAAGGGATTTTTACTACTCCCTCCGTTCCAAAATATAAGTCTTTTTTAGACATTTCAAATGGACTACAACACACTAATGTATGTAGACATATTTTAGAGTATAGATTCACTCACTTTGCTCCCTATGTAGTCACTTGTTGGAATCTCTAGAAGGACTTATATTTGGGAACAAAGGGAGTAGTATGGAATCACGTGTACTACTACAACATTTCATTGGAAATCTAGAATCCGCTCCAACTTTTTTTCCACTTGGTTTCTCTCTCCTATGGCATCAAACACTCATTTCTAATACTATGGGATTGGACATGCAACTCAAATCCTTTGTTTTTCCTATTCCCGCGTTTTAAGAATCCTAGTACTTGCTCTAAACGATGTGCGAATCAAAGAAAGAAACAGAGGGAGTACTTGCTCTAAATGATGTGGAATTACATTCCTCTTGGCCAATGTGTAATTCTCTATATGTACCGTCTTTCACGGATGGAGGGAGTAGGTTGAGATCATGAGCGTGTGTACTGCGTCGTGTGTTGTGTGCCGCATGGATGCATGAGTGTTGCGTGTGTGCATGTGTACATGTGAGTGTTGCATGCATGCATGCATGCATGAGGCTTCTACTCCCTCCCATTGACATGTTCATATTTCAAGCTTCATTAGAACGTTGCATGCAAGAATTAAGAGAAAACTCACCGATGCATGTAAAAGTTCTGGTCCTTTGTTCTTCATGCATGCACACATGCATTCTAATTAATGTGTTCATAGAAAAAAAATTCTTTAGGAAAACGAGCCCATTATTGAGTACTACTTTTGGAAAAAATCTTTCGGGCACTCATCATTTACTACTACCTTGGTTGTTGATTTTTTTATTAACCTACATATAAACCGAAGGAGGGAGTAGATGTGCCTTGGACAATGGTTCTTGTTGTTGGACAGGATGAGAGTAGAGGTATAGGGATACTTAGATAGGAAGTCTTGGCGATCCATTATTCCCCATCTTAGTCAGAGAGAGCTACTTATATACCTAGTCAGTGAAGTGACAATACACACTGCAGCAGATGGAACACTCAATTAATAAGCTCAGCCAGCGTGTTGGTGTTACTAAATCAGTCGTACCCTGTACTGCCATCATGTTTGCCAGTGGAGCACACTTCCGCGAGAGGTTTTCTTCCTCAAATACACCTACGCACCTCTCTCTTCCATTAACTGACATATGGGCCCTCTTGTGGTAGACCCACATCTCATTGGCTTAACTATTTACACTCCAAAGGATGGAGGGCCATGGAGTTGCAAAATCATTAAATGAAGGATGCCTAGCACCAATAAGTTAAGCACCTAGTTGGGGGCTTTAGTTGCTAAAGTTTTTAATGTGCCTAGCTGTAACACCCCGGATGTAACTTTCCCAATTTGTACTCCAACTCTTGCCATTTCCGGCGTTAAGTTATTTTATTTTCTTGGGTGCGGGTTTTTGTCTCTGTGTGTTGTTGTCATTGTCATGCATCTCATATCATGTCATCATGTGCATTGCTTTTGCATACGTGTTCATCTCATGCATTCGAGCATTTTCCCCATTGTCCGTTTTGCATTCCGGCGCTTCGTTCTCCTCCGGTGGCCATTTCTAGCTTTCTTTCGTGTGTGGGGATTAAACATTTCTGGATTGGACCGAGACTTGCCATGCGGCCTTGGTTTACTACCGGTAGACCGCCTGTCAAGTTTCGTGTCATTTGGACTTCGTTTGATACTCCAACGGTTAACCGAGGGACCGGAAAGGCCTCGTGTGTGTTGCATCCCAACACCCCTCCAATTTGGCCCAAAACCCACCAAACTTTGCTCCATGTCCTAGAGCGTTCGATCACGATCGCGTGGCCGAAAACCGCACCTCATTTGGACTCTCCTAGCTCCCCCTATGCCTATATATACACCCCCATTCCAAATTCGCGGATCCCCTCTCGAAACCCTAAAAAAATCCTCTCCCCGCCTCAACGGACGTGTCCGGACGAGCCGGACAACGTCCGGATCTCTCTCGCCGCCGCCCGCAGCCAGTGGCTCGCCGCCACGTGGCCGCCGCCGTCCGCCTCCCTCCGCGGCCCGCTCGGCCCGGGGAGAGCCCCCGAGGGCCCGAGCCGCCTGCGCCGCCTCTTACCGCGAGCCGCTGCCATCTTCATCGAGCCCAGTGTTTATTTCACTAAGTCTGAGATCTGTTTTACCATTTGCGTTTTTGCCATGCTTGTTGAAACACAAATGGTAAAACAGATCTCAGACTTGGTGAAATAAACACTTGTCTGGAATTTCAGATCATATAGCCCTCTTCGGAGCAACAAAACAACATGCTACAGGACCTGAACATGACAAATAAAGACATGGCATGGAGCTACTCAACAAGTTTAACAAAAGTCCCTTAGTGACCTTGAGCCAAAAGGGATCACAAAATACAATTGCAAGCACGCGAACATAGCAAAAACAAAATCAGTTTTCAAACTTAGTGAAAACTGGGACATGCTGAAATATATCTCACGAAGGCATGTTTACGAGCTCGATGCACTCACTACGGTGCAAGTCATGGCAAGGAAAGCATACACCCATAAAGAAGGCACAAAATACAAGCTAGACATGGCAAGAACAATGGCATAGCATGCATGGATCAACTACAATAACAACGGCAAAATCGCAAACAAGTTGACGATCTGCCCAGATTTATAACGAAGCAAAAGTAGAGCTCGACTGACTCTAGCTAGGGTGCTCCATAGTTGCAAACAAAGACATAGATGGATAGAGCATAACAAGATTAACAAAACTCCCTTACTGATCATCCTCAAAAGAGGCACGGATCACTAGGAAACAACAAGAACATATGGCATCGTGAACTAAACAATCCCAGGACTTCGTGAAATCACTAAGTCCCTGAAAACAGAATTAGCAAGTGCACCACTTTGCAAGCTTGCACAAGTCACCACACACATCCTAAAAATACATGGGTTGCACCTCTGGAAAGATGACAAAACCCTTAACAAAACATATGATGAACTCACGGGCATAACATGCACACATTAATCATGGCAAAAATGATAAAAGTCTAAGATGAACTAGCAGATCTGACAAATAACTCACGAAGCCTCCTTCTAACAGCATTTCGGGCATCCAGATGAGATCAAATGAAAATGACGCAATGGAATGAAATGACGTACACATCGAGGCGAACATTTTGATATACTATATGTCCAAATCAGAGCTACGGATGCGGATATATCACAGGTCAAAGTATGCATAAAAATTAGGGTTCGGGCGACAAAAGTCAACCGGGGGATCCTCAGATCCAGATCTGGACGGCGCGGAAATCGTGGTCGCCGAATTTCTGTTCACCGCCGGAGAAGTGGAGGCGGCCGGCGAGGTCGGGGTGGGATCCGGCCGGAGAAGTGGAGGTGGTGGCCGGAGCTCGGGGAACGAGGCGGCGGCGGCGGCGGTGGGCGACCGGGGCGGCCGCGGCCGGTGGCGGCGAGGGGCGGCCACGGTGGTGCGGTGCGGCGGCGCCGGCCATCGGGGATGGCGCACGGCGGCGGGGCGGCCGGGCTCGATGAATACGGCGGCGGCTCGCGGTAGGAGGCGGCGCAGGCGGCTCGGGCCCTCGGGGGCTCTCCCCGGGCCGAGCGGGCCGCGGTGGGAGGCGGACGGCGGCGGCCACGTGGAGGCGAGCCACTGGCTGCGGGCGGTGGCGGGAGAGATCCGGACGTTGTCCGGCTCGTCCGGACACGTCCGGTGCGGCGGGGAGAGGATTTTTTTAGGGTTTCGAGAGGGGATCCGCGAATTTGGAATGGGGGGTGTATATATAGGCATAGGGGGAGCTAGGAGAGTCCAAATGAGGTGCGGTTTTCAGCCACGCGATCATGATCGAACGCTCTAGGACATGGAGCAGAGTTTGGTGGGTTTTGGGCCAAATTGGAGGGGTGTTGGGCTGCAACACACACGAGGCCTTTTCGGTCCCTCGGTTAACCGTTGGAGTATGAAACGAAGTCCAAATGACACGAAACTTGACAGGCGGTCTACCGGTAGTAAACGAAGGCCGCATGGCAAGTCTCGGTCCAATACGGAAATGTTTAATCCCCACACACAAAAGAAAGCTAGAAATGGCCACCGGAGGAGAACGAAGCGCCGGAGTGCAAAACGGACAACGGGGAAAATGCTCGAATGCATGCGATGAACACGTATGCAAAAGCAATGCACATGATGACATGATATGAGATGCATGACAACGACAACAACACACGGAGACAAAAACCCGAACTCGAGAAAATAAAATAACTTAACGCCGGAAACGGCAAGAGTTGGAGTACAAATTGGGAAAGTTACATCCGGGGTGTTACAGCACTCCACCACTACGAAAGGATCTCGTCCCGAGATCTAGGACTGAAAGAACGCCGGGTACTCAGAACGGAGGTGATCCTCGCGTTCCCAGGTAGCTTCACGGTCGGAATGGTGTGACCACTTGACTTTGAGAAATTTGATTGACTTATTGCGAGTCTTGCGTTCAGTCTCTTCAAGAATAGCAACTGGGTGCTCATGATAAGAGAGATCTTCTTGGAGCTCAATGTCCTCAAAGTTGATGGTGCGGTCAGGAGTCTTGAAGCACTTTCGAAGCTGAGAGACATGGAACACGTCATGAACATTTGCAAAGTTTGAAGGAAGCTCGAGTTGATAAGCGAGGTCGCCTCTCTTGCTGACAATCTTGAAAGGTCCCACGTATTTAGGGGCAAGCTTCCCTTTGATACCGAAGCGACGAGTGCCTTTCATAGGAGAGACACGGAGGTAAAGATGATATCCGATCTCAAAAGCCAAATCACGGTGCTTACTATCATAGTAGCTCTTCTGACGGGATTGGGCTGCTTTGAGGTTATCTCGAATGACTTTGCACATTTCTTCTGCTTCTGTGATTAAGTCATTACCCAAAAGCTGACGTTCACCGGTTTCAGGCCAATTGAGAGGGGTACGGCACTTCCTGCCATACAGAATTTCAAAAGGGGCCTTTCTCGAACTTGGTTGAAAACTGTTGTTGTAGGAGAATTCAGCATAAGGAAGACAATCCTCCCACTTCATGCCGAAGGAGATCACACAAGCCTTGAGCATATCTTCAAGAATCTGGTTGACACGCTCGACTTGACCGCTTGCTTGAGGATGGAAAGCTGTGCTGAAGCGGATGTTGGTGCCCATGGCCTTCTAAAAAGAATCCCAAAACTTCGAGGTAAAGATGCTGCCACGGTCTGAAGAGATCACTTGAGGAATACCGTGTAGAGAGACAATGCGAGAGGTATAGAGTTCCGCCAATTGAGCTGCAGTGATCGACTCTTTGATAGGCAGAAAGTGAGCCACTTTGGTGAGTTTGTCGATGACAACGAATATAACATCATTGCCACGCTTGGACTTTGGAAACCCAGTCACGAATTCCATCTCAATGTGGTCAAACTTCCATTCTGGAATGGAAAGAGGTTGGAGGAGACCAGCTGGCCTTTGGTGTTCTTCCTTCACTCTTCTGCAGACATCACATTCATTCACGAATTGGGTGATCTTGCGCTTCATTTGAGTCCACCAATAAGCTTGCTTAAGGTCCTGATACATCTTCGTGCTCCCAAGGTGGATGGAGAGGAGAGAATTGTGAGCCTCGTTCATGATCACTTTACGGAGGACACCTTTGGGCACAACAATACGATCCTCGAAGAAGAGAGTGTCCTTGACATCAAGGCAGTAGCACTTGTACTTGGATTGACTCTTGGCAATCCTAATCTTCACCTTTTTCACCATAGCATCAAGAAGCTGGGCTTGGCAAATCTGGTCTTCTAAGGTAGGATAGACTTGAAGGTTGGCGAGGAAACCTTGAGGTACAACTTGCAGATTAAGTTTGCGGAAAGCTTCACAAAGCTAGGGTTGATAAGGCTTAAGAATCAGACTGTTAAAGTAGGCCTTTCTTCTCAAAATGTCAGCAATCACATTGGCCTTGCCTGGAGTATACTCGATACTCGGATTATACTCTTGAATCATTTCGACCCATCGAGTTTGCCTGAGGTTGAGATTAGGCTGAGTGAAGATGTACTTGAGACTCTTGTGATTAGTGAAAATGTCCACTTTTCTTCCCAATAGAAGATGTCACCAAGTCAAAAGAGCATGCAGAACTGCCGCCAACTCGAGATCATGAGTGGGGTAGTTCTTCTCATTAGGCTTCAACTGGCGAGATGTATAAGTAACAACTTTCTTCTCTTGCATCAATACTGCGCCCAGACCTTGGAGAGAGGCATCACAAAAGACCTCGTACGATTTGGATTCATCAGGCGGAGTCAGAACTGGAGCAGTGATCAATTTCTCTTTCAAAGTGTGGAAAGCAACATCACACTCCGGAGACCAAACGTACTTGACGTGCTTCTGAAGAAGATTTGAGAGAGGCTTCGCGATCTTAGAAAAGTTTTCAAGGAATCTTCGGCAATAGCTTGCGAGACCGAGAAAACTGCGGAGTTGCTTCACGTTCTGAGGAGGTTCCCAATTCACAATTGCAGATACCTTCTCAGGATTCACGACAATGCCCTTGGGAGAGATGATATGACCAAGATAAAGAACCTCATTAAGCCAAAATTCACACTTGGAGAACTTGGCGTAGAACTGATGTTCTCTGAGCTTATCAAGAACCAAACGCAAGTGCTTGGCATGATCTTCCTTATTCTTGGAGAAAACCATAATGTCGTCGAGATAGACCAAAACGAAGTCATTGGTGTAGGCGTTGAAGATGAAATTCATCATGCGAGAGAACGTCGGAGGAGCGTTGGCGAGACCAAAAGACATGACAATGTATTCATATGAACCAAAGCTTGTTCTGAATGCTTTCTTGGGAATATCTTCTTCACGAATGCGAATCTGGTGATAACCCATACGAAGATCAAGCTTGGAGAATACTTGGGCACCTTTGAGTTGTTCGAACAGCTCATTGATGTTGGGAAGTGGGTATTTGTTCTTGATGGTCTTGTTATTCACTGGACGGTAATCAACACAAACTCGGTCCGTTCCATCCTTCTTCACAAAAAGAACACCACAACCCCACGGAGAAGAACTAGGCCGGATAAGGCCCATTTTCTCTTGCATATCGAGTTGCTTCTTCAGCTCTTTCAACTCTTCAGGTCCGAGCTTATAAGGATGTTTGCACACAGGTTCCGTGCCAGGCTCAAGATCAATAACGAATTCAACTGGCCGGTGCGGAGGCATTCCTGGGAGCTCTTCTGGAAAGACGTCTTGATATTCGCAAACGACTGGAATTTGAGAGATGGCATCCAATTCACCCTTCTCATTGAGAGAAAGCAGACGGATGGAATTATCCCGAGCGGCAAAGACAATTACATCCTCCGACGAATGAGTCAATTGAATCTGCGTGGCTGCACAATCAAGCTGAGCCTTGTGCTTAGAAAGCCAATCCATCCCGAGAATAAAATCAATATCCGAGTTACCAAGAACCATTGGAGAAGCCAGAAACTTGAAATCACCCATCAAGATAGAGATATCCGGAACCATCAAACTAGAACTCAGACGCTTAGCTAGAGAGACGACTTGCATAGCTCTAGGTAAAGCCTTAGTACTAAAATTGTTCTCCGATGCAAATGGGAATGACATGAAGGAATGCGATGCACTAGAGTCAAAAAGTACTTTTGCGGGAATATCATTAACAGGAAGGTTACCCATGATCACATCTGACGAGTCCTCTGCCTGAGCTGCATTCATCAAATTGACCTTGGCATGCTTGGGGTTATGCTTGACCACAGCTATACTTGTCGATCTGACAGGAGGAGGAGGAGGAAGACGCCTCTGGTTGAGACACTTGTTGGCATAGTGACCCTTCTATTGGCACTTGTTGCACGTGACCTCTGACAGCGGACGGTGATACAGAGCACTCGATCTTGGAGCTTGAGACGAATTCTTGTTCTGAAAGCCAGGGTTGGGTGGGTGGGAAGAACCACTGCCACCTTTGCTCTTCTGCTGATACGGCTGACGGAACGGAGGAGGAGGAAGCCAAAACTTCTGCTACTTGGCCACTTGAGTAGAGGAAGAAGGAGTAACATCTCTGACTCGCTTCTTGGAAGCATCACACCTCAACTGAGCAGCCTCTTGCTTCAGTGCCATGTTGTAGAACTCATCGTATCTCAAGGGCTCAAAGAGAACAAGAGCGAGCTGGATATCTTCTCTGAGACCACCCCTGAACTGATATATCATGCTCTTCTCATCAGGGACGTCTTGCTTGGCAAAGCGGGCGAGCTTCTGGAACAACTTGTTTTAGTCATAGACAGACAAAGAGCCTTGCTCCAGATTGAGGAATTCCTCACGCTTGCTTTCAACCATGCTCTGGGGAATATGATGAGCTCGGAAATCTCGACGGAAATCATCCCAAGTGATAACACGTCCACCTCTAGAGTCCTTGTACTGCTGGAACCATTCTGCAGCTTGATCTTTGAGTTGGAAGGAAGCGAACTTGACAAATTCCTCAGGCCTCACGTTACTGCACTCGAAATGCTTACACAGATCCACAAGCCAATCGCCAGCATCGGTTGCCTCAACACAATTGCTGAAAGTCTTCGGCCCATTAGCAAGGAACTGGTTGAGTGTAGCAAAGTGACTCTGATTGCTGCCTTGATTCCCTTGACTGCCTTGATTGCGCTCTTGAAGAATTTGCATGATCAACTGTGTGTTTGCATTGGTTGCGGCCATCACAGCTTGCCATGCCTCCGGAGGAGGTGGAGGTGGTGGCAGATCAGGATTCGGAGTCGTGCGCGTTGGAGGAGCCATCCTGAAGAGGTTGACCACCATTAGCACATTGACAGATAAATATTGAAGCTGAATCCAACGGAATGAAAATTGCAACATATAGTCTTCACATCCGAACAAAATGAACGAATGCATTCCTCTTGAAATGGTCACATATCCATAAATTGAGAAGCCATGTAGAGTTAAGGTAGAGAAATAATTCAACAAGGTACGGATCAAGAACGAATAATCGGTAAGAAATACCAATCTCAAACCAATATCCGTGGAAGAAGTAGTAGAGCTACTAGAATTCCCACCTATGAAACTCCCGAACCTTTCCGGTTATGCAATCAGGTGTTGGGGATACAGGGGAAGCATAATATCTCACCCAAACTAGCAAATCCTACATCCAGCTGTATCCATCCTTCAACACATAACCAAGAAACCTTCGGAAACCATCTACCTCAACCTTCGAAAAGCATCCGTTATACAAGTTATGGCGATACTCCCGAACTCCCGCCCCAGTACTGGGTGGCGTCGAGGTTATCTCACCAACGAACTGCATAAAAGAGATTTTTGATGTCGGCGTACTAGACTCAGGTATTCCAAAACTGCAACGATAAAATTATGATGACAACACCTCAGAGCTCAACTCTCCGGGACACTTCCACTAAACCCCTGACAGGAGGCACCAAGTCAATGTTCTCATCATAAAACCATCGGAACGATTCCAAGATACCCGCGTGACCCTAAAATATTTTTTTAGTGAAATTTGAGCAGAGAAGAGTCAAAACTCTATGTTAGGATGCCTTACCAGAGCAATGAGGAGACTGGGAAGTAAAAAGAATTCCTAAACTCTCCTATATATAATTCCTAAATGACTCAAAACATTTTTCTAGACACAACTCGGCCGCTAAAAATGATCAAGCAATGTGGCTCGTAAGGTCGGGGAAGGCTCTGATACCAACTTGTTACACCCTCGATGCGGCTATATCTCCCACGTGTCGAAGCACGACTTAGAGGCATAACCCCATTGAAAGCAATGTCGCAAGTGAGGTAATCTTCACACAACCCATGTAATACATAAGGGAAAGAGATACATAGTTGGCTTACAATGGCCACTTCACACAACTACAAGAATAAATCATTACATCAACCAAATACAATCAAGGTCCGGCTACGGAACCAAAATAAAAGAAGAACCCCAAATGCGACACGGTCCCCGATCGACCCCAACTGGGCTCCACTACTGATCAACTAGAAAGAAACAACACAAAGGACAAGATCTTCATCGAGCTCCTCCTGAGCTTGGTTGCGTCATCTGCACGGACTCATCGACACCTGCAAGCTGGTTTTGGGAGTATCTGTGAGTCACGGGGGCTCAGCAATCTCGCACCCTCGCGATCAAGACTATTTAAGCTTATGGGTAAGGTAAAGGTATGGGGTGGAGCTGCAGCAAGCGACTAACATATATGGTGGCTAACATACACAAATGAGAGAGAGAAGAGAAGGCAAAGCATGGTCGGTAAAAGTATGATCAAGAAGTGATCCTAAACAACCTACGTCAAGCATAACTCCAACAACCGTGTTCACTTCCCGGACCCCGCCGGAAAGAGACTATCATGGTTACACACGCGGTTGATTCATTTTAATTAAGGTCAACTTCAGGTTTTCTACAACCAGACGTTAACAAATTCCCATCTGCCCATAACCGCGGGCACGACTTTCGAAAGTTCAAATCCCTGCAGGGGTGTCCCAACTTAGCCCATCACAAGCTCTCACGGTCAACGAAGGAATAGACCTCCTCCCGAGACATTCCGATCAGACTCGGTATCCCGGTACAACAAGACATTTCGACAGGGTAAAACTAGACCAGCAACACCGCCCGAATGTGCCGACAATTCCCGATAGGAGCTGCACATATCTCTTTCTCAGGGCACACTCAGATGAGACTAGCTACGAGTAAAACCAACCCTCAAGTTTCCCCGAGGTGGCTCCGCAGGCAGCTCAGTTCGGACCAACACTCAGAGGAGCACTGGCCCGGGGGGGTTAAAAATAATGATGACCCTTGGGCGCGCGACCCCCAAGGGAAAAGAAAAGGCTAGGAGGCAAATGGTAAAACCAATGTTGGGCATTGCTGGAGAAGCTTTACTTAAGGCGAACTGTCAAGGGGTTCCCATATAGCCCAACCGCGTAAGGAACGCAAAATCCGGGAACATAACACCGATATGACGGAAACTAGGGCGGCAAGAGTGGAACAAAACACCAGGCATAAGGCCGAGCCTTCCACCCTTTACCAAGTATATAGATGCATTAATTAAATAAGATATATAGTGATATCCCAACAAATAAGCATGTTCCAACAAGGAACAACATCTCCATGTTCCAACAAGGAACAAACTTCAATCTTCACCTGCAACTAACAACGCTATAAGAGGGGCTGAGCAAAGCGGTAACATAGCCAATCAACGGTTTGCTAGGACAAGGTGGGTTAGAGGCTTGGTTCAACAAAATAGGAGGCATGATAAGCAAGTGGTAGGTATCGCAGCATAGGCATAGCAAAAGAGCGAGCATCTAGCGAAGCAAAGATAGAAGTGATTTCGAGGGTATGATCATCTTGCCTGAAATCCCGCAAGGAAGAAGAACGAGTCCATGAAGAAGATAAACGGATGTAGACGAACGGATCCTCACAAGCGCGACGTTAACGGAACCAACCCGAAGAAGCAAACACCGGAAAAGAAAGCACACACATAGTAAACAACCAACACATCAACATGGCATGATGCACAATCGAGTATGATGCATGTCCGGGTTAATGAGGCATGGCATGGCAAAGTGCACAAACAATCCTACAAATTAAGTGGAGCTCAATATGCAACGAGTTGCATATTGACGAAACACCACGTCGATTATTTAGTTCTCTCCCGTTTAAGTACTCAACAATATTAAATGTTGGTTAACATGGCAAGAGGTGGGGCATAACAAAACTACACCATCTAAACCATTTAAATGGGGCCGGATATAACAAACAACAAATCTGGTAAATCCCCATATGCCTTAGTAATTTATTGCAACAACAATTTAAACATTTCAATAGTTGTTATCATGATGCGGACGACATGGACAAGTTTATGCAATTTTTATTGAAGTTGACAAGAGCAATAAGAAGCATTGGTCACCGTGGCGGAAACAAAAGGGGTGCCACGACAACGATACCGAAAATGATGCCACGGCAACATATCGGTTCCGATAACTCGATTGAGATGTCGGTGCAAAAGAAAGTGCGGAGAGCGTGCCATGCAAGATGGTGGGGTGATCCCGGTTACCGGGTTCCCACGTGTCGACGGCAAGGCAATGAGGAACGCGCAAGCAACAACTCGGACATGGTGCAAAACACGGGCATCTCATACAACCCACATTCGTTCTCGGAAGGTCAAACACGAAGAGGAATAGACATGGGGAATTATTGAACGTGTGTTCGTGGGTGATTCCGAAAATGGAATATTTAATATAGCTCCCTACACATATTGGGAGATATGTTATAAAGAGAATTTCACCATGTGAATATCCCTCGATTTAAATGGACCGAAGATCCATCCGATTTTATTTGGTTGAGTTAAGAAAAAGAAATGACAAGATGGCATGAAGACATGATGCAATGCACATGATGTAATGATGAATGCAAAGAACCAAACAAAACACACGACAGAACCCGGAAATATATGGAGGTCTTCTTGAGCATCAGTCTCGGGGCGTTACAACACTCCACCACTACGAGAGGATCTCGTCCCGAGATCTAGAATGGCACCGGAGGGAAAAACGGAAGAGAAAAGAGAAGAGGTAAAACTAAGTTGCTTCTTTGACAAACGAGTGAAACCAAGGAACCTTGAGAAGGTTGAACAAATTGAAAGAAATAAAACAACAGAGAAGAACAAAGTTGAAAGCACTCCGGTCACAAAAGTATAACGAGAAGAAAGGGAAGTTGAAAACACAAGGTGAAACCTTGCTATGATTTAGATGAATCTCCGGAATAAGGAATTAAATCACTTGGATGAAACAAGAATAAGAATTACATTATGCTTATCCTTCACCAATTAAATTGATGGCAATCAATGGATTTGACATACTACTTATTCTCGTAGAAAAGATTGAAAGAGATATAACATAAACTTGAGAAGGTCTTCCAAGAACCACCGGTAGAATTTGAAAGAACGAAAGAATTGATATGACAACGAATGACGAGAACTCTTGAACGAACCACCGTGAGAATTGAAAATGAACGAAGAGAAGATAAAGAAACACCGGGAAGAATTATAAAATGAACGAAGATGCTTGAGAGGATTTAGATACATGAGAACGAAGAGATCATGCACTGCTTAGAGGATATATGATCGATGCACCGGTAAGATTTGGAGAACGAGAGCTGAAAACTGAGAATGAATAACCCTGAATTGATGAACTCCAGATAACAAAACTGAAAAGACTCCTGAATATCTCCTGATGGGTGAAAAGGATTCTCACAATTGAAAATAACTATGAGAGGATGGCAACAAGCTAGCACCACAAATCTCTGAGAGAACGTATAAGATATGGAGGTAAAACTCTTCTTCGGTCTTCAAATGACGACGAGAAACACCACCAAGAATTATTGAAGCACACCGGAATGAAAAATGGAAAAAGGTTGAGCCAACAATGAAAAGAATTTGGAAGATCTTGGAGAAATACATTTGCCCAATGATGAATCATTCTTACGTCAAACTCCGAAAAGGATTTGAGGATAGCTCCGGACAAATAAGAAGAGTCAGGTAAGATCCTGGAAAAAGACCTGTGGGTTAAGGCCCACTCAAAAGAACACTGTTGAAAAGATTTAAAAGAGAGATTACACCGGTTGAATTAAATGGCTTGAATGAGATAACGACCTCGAGATATCTTCAGCACTCCGGAACAAGTGATAACACGTCCACCTCTAGAGTCCTTGTACTGCTGGAACCATTCTGCAGCTTGATCTTTGAGTTGGAAGGAAGCGAACTTGACAAAGTCCTCAGGCCTGACGCTACTGCACTCGAAATGCTTACACAGATCCACAAGACAATCGTCAGCATCGGTTGCCTCAACACAATTGCTGAAAGTCTTTGGCCCATTAGCAAGGAACTGGTTGAGTGTAGCAAAGTGACTCTGATTGCTGCCTTGATTCCCTTGACTGCCTTGATTGCGCTCTTGAAGAATTTGCATGATCAACTGTGTGTTTGCATTGGTTGCGGCCATCACAGCTTGCCATGCCTCCGGAGGAGGTGGAGGTGGTGGCGGATCAGGATTCGGAGTCGTGCGCGTTGGAGGAGCCATCCTGAAGAGGTTGACCACCATTAGCACATTGACAGATAAATATTGAAGCTGAATCCAACGGAATGAAAATTGCAACATATAGTCTTCACATCCAAACAAAATGAACGAATGCATTCCTCTTGAAATGGTCACATATCCATAAATTGAGAAGCCACGTAGAGTTAAGGTAGAGAAATAATTCAACAAGGTACGGATCAAGAATGAATAATCGGTAAGAAATCCCAATCTCAAACCAATATTTGTGGAAGAAGAACTAGAGCTACTAGAATTCCCACCTATGAAACTCCCGAACCTTTCCGGTTATGCAATCAGGTGTTGGGGATACAGGGGAAGCATAATATCTCACCCAAACTAGCAAATCCTACATCCAGCTGTATCCATCCTTCAACACATAACCAAGAAACCTTCGGAAACCATCTACCTCAACCTTCGAAAAGCATCCATTATACAAGTTATGGCTATACTCTCAAACTCCCGCCCCAGTACTGGGTGGCGTTGAGGTTATCTCACCAACAAACTGCATAAAAGAGATTTTCGATGTCGGCGTACTAGACTCAGGTATTCCAGAACTGCAACGATAAAATTATGATGACAACATCTTAGAGCTCAACTCCCCAGGACACTTCCACTAAACCCCTGACAGGAGGCACCATGTCAATGTTCTCATCATAAAACCATCGGAACGATTCCAAGATACCCGCGTGATCCTAAATTTTTTTTAGTGAAATTTGAGAAGAGAAGAGCCAAAACTCTATGTCAGGATGCCTTACCAGAGCGATGAGACTGGGAAGTAAAGGGAATTCCTAAACTCTCCGATATATAATTCCTAAATGACTCAAAACATTTTTCTAGACACAACTCGGCCGCTAAAAACTGTCAAGCAATGGGGCTCCTAAGGTCGGGGAAGGCTCTGATACCAACTTGTAACACCCTCGATGCGACTATAGCTCCCACGTGTCGAGGCACAACTTAGAGACATAATCGCATTGAAGGCATATGTCGCAAGTTAGGCAATCTTCACAAACATCCCATGTAATATGAATAATAAAAGGGAGATAACATAGTTGGCTTACACTCGCCACGTCAATCAAGTACATAAATAACATTACATCAACCAACACTCATGGCCCGACTATGGCACCAAAATAAAAGAGAACCCAACATGCGACACGGTCCCAATCGCCCCCAACTGGGCACCACTACTGATCATCGGGAAAGGAAACATAGTATCGTTGAGAGTCTTCGTCGAACTCCCACTTGAGCTCATACGCGTCTCCTGGAGCAAAATCATCAGGCCCTGCATCTGGTGTAATAGTAATCTGTGAGCCACAGGGACTCAGCAATCTCGCACCCTCGCGATCAAGACTTTTCAAGCTTATGGGTATGGCAAGGTGAATAAGAGTGGAGCGGCAGCAAGCGACTAGCAAGTATGGTGGCTAACTTATTCGCAAAAGAGAGCGAGAAGAGGAGGCAAAGCACGAGCGAGAAACTAGAGAACAACCTGCACAAACATTACTCCAACACCGTGTCCACTTCCTGGACTCCGCCGAGAAGAGGCCATCACGGTAACACACTCGGTTGATTCATTTTAATTAAATTAAGGTTCAAGTTATCTTCAAGCGGACATTAACAAATTCCCATCTGCCCATAACCGCGGGCACGGCTTTCAAAAGTTCAATCCCTGCAGGGGAGTCCCAACTTAGCCCATGACAAGCTCTCACGGTCAACGAAGGAATAGACCTCCTCCCAAGACGTTCCGATCAGACTCGGTATCTCGGTAACTCAAGACACTTCGACAGGTTAAAACAAGACCAGCAACACCGCCCGAATGTGCCGACAAATCCCGATAGGAGCTGCACATATCTCGTTCTCAGGGAACACTTAGATGAGACTAGCTATGAGTAAAACCAACCCTCAAGTTTCCCCGAGGTGGCCCCGCAGGCAGCTCAGTTCGGACCAACACTCAGAGGGAGCACTGGCCCGGGGGGGTTAAAATAAGATGACCCTTGGGCTCCGATAACCCAAGGGAAAAAGAGGCTAGGTGGCGAATGGTAAAACCAAGGTTGGGCATTGCTAGAAAAGCTTTAATCAAGGCGAACTATCAAGGGGTTCCCATTATAACCCAACCGCGTAAGGAACGCAAAATCCGGGAACATAACACCGATATGACGGAAACTAGGGCGGCAAGAGTGGAACAAAACACTAGGCGAGAGGCCGAGCCTTCCACCCTTTACCAAGTATATAGATGCATTTAAGATAACATGGCAATATAATGATATCCCAACAATTAAATAAAAGATGTTCCAACAAGGAACGGCCTCCAATCTTCACCTTCAACTAGCAACACTATATGAGGGGCTGAGCAAAGCGGTAACATAGCCAATCAACGGTTTGCTAGGACAATGGTGGGTTAGGTTTGACATGGCAATTTGGGAGGCTTGCAAGCAAGTGGTAGGCAAAGTAGCAATGGCATAGCAAAAGAGCGAGCAAGCTAGCATAGCAAAGATTGTAGTGATTTCGAGGGTATGAGGGCGGGAAAAACAAAGGCAACTTGGAGACGGATGGAACAAACACCATTGAGAAGAACTGATAATTGATCTTGCAAATGTTGAAGTGATCGGATCCACTTGAAGAGAAGCACATCGGTGAAAAGGATTGGCATGACAATCTCGATTATGATGACGGATTTGTATTCACATAGGAGTATGAGAACACCGTTTGGGGAAGGTATGCATCAACATTTGACTTCGAAGCAACTCGAATACCACAACTCAAAACAAAACAAAGAATTTTCTTGCAAAATAAGCCGGAACAAACATATGATAGAGATTTCGTCCGAAGTTTTCGTGGTGGGGCCTACACGGGCTCGATCATACAGCACCATCATGTACAAGGCAGTGCACATGACATACGAAGCGTCCCCGAGTCGGCAAAGCCAAGGACTCTTTAAGGCACAACATGACCACTGTAAAACCGACCGTGAATAGGTGGACCACTAGACGTCGAACCCCAATTTCATACCATACATCTGTCGGAAAGATATCCTAAGAGCTACTTGAATTCCCACCTATGAAACTCCCGAAATTTTCCGGTTATGCAATCAGGGGTTGGGGATACAAGGGAAGCATAATATCTCACCCAAACTAGCAAATCCTACATCCAGCTGTATCCATCCTTCAACACATAACCAAGAAACCTTCGAAATCATCTACCTCAACCTTCGAAAAGCATCCGTTATACAAGTTATGGTGATACTCCCGAACTCCCGCCCCAGTACTGGGTGGCGTCGAGGTTATCTCACCAACGAACTGCATAAAAGAGATTTTCGATGTCGGCGTACAAAACTCAGGTATTCCATAATTGCAACGATAAAATTATGACGACAACACCTCAGAGCTCAACTCCCCGGGACACTTCCACTAAACCCCTGACAGGAGGCACCAAGACAATGTTTTCGTCACAAAACCATCGGAACGATTCCAAGATACACGCGTGATCCTAAATTTTTTTTAGTGAAATTTGAGAAAAGAAGAGTCAAAACTCTACGTCAGGATGCCTTACCAGAGCGATGAGGAGACTGGGAAGTAAAAAGAATTCCTAAACTCTCCGATATATAATTCCTAAATGACTCAAAACATTTTTCTAGACACAACTTGACTGCTAAAAACGATCAAGCAATGGGGCTCCTAAGGTCGAGGAAGGCTCTGATACCAACTAAACCAGCAATTTCAGCAATTGTGTTGAGGCAACCGATGTTGACGATTGGCTTGTGGATCTGTGTAAGCATTTCGAGTGCAGTAATGTTAGCCCTGAGGACTTTGTCAAGTTCGCTTCCTTCCAACTCAAAGATCAAGCTGCAGAATGGTTCCAGCAGTACAAGGACTCTAGAGGTGGACGTGTTATCACTTGGGATGATTTCCGTCAAGATTTCCGAGCTCATCATATTCCCCAGAGCGTGGTTGAAAGCAAGCATGAGGAATTCCGCAATCTGAAGCAAGGCTCTTTGTCTGTCTATGACTACAACAAGTTCTTCCAGAAGCTCGCCCGCTTTGCCAAGCAAGACGCCCCTGATGAGAAGAGCATGATATATCAGTTCAGGGGTGGTCTCAGAGAAGATATCCAGCTCGCTCTTGTTCTCTTTGAGCCCTCGAGGTACGATGAGTTCTACAACATGGCACTGAAGCAAGAGGCTGCTCAGTTGAGGTGTGATGCTTCCAAGAAGCGAGTCAGAGATGTTACTCCTTCTTCCTCTACTCAAGTGGCCAAGCAACATAAGTTTTGGCTTCCTCCTCCTCCGTTCCGTCAGTCGTACCAGCAGAAGAGCAAAGGTAGCAGTGGTTCTTCCCACCCACCCAACCCTGGCTTTCAGAACAAGACTTCCTCTCAAGCTCCAAGATCGAGTGCTCCGTATCACCGTCCGCTTTCAGAGGTCACGTGCAATAAGTGCCAACAGAAGGGTCACTATGACAACAAGTGTTTCAACTAGAGGCGTCTTCCTCCTCCTCCTCCTGTGAGATCGGCAAGTACAGCTGTGGTCAAGCATAACCCCAAGCATGCCAAGGTCAATTTGATGAATGCAGCTCAGGCAGAGGACTCGTCAGATGTGATCATGGGTAACCTTCCTGTTAATGATATTCCCGCAAAAGTACTTTTTGACTTTGGTGCATCGCATTCCTTCATGTCATTCCCATTTGCATCGGAGAACAATTTTAGTACTAAGGCTTTACCTAGAGCTATGCAAGTCGTCTCTCCAGCTAAGCGTCTGAGTTCTAGTTTGATGGTTCCGGATATTTCTACCTTGATGGGTGATTTCAAGTTTCTGGCTTCTCCAATGGTTCTTGGTAACTCGGATATTGATCTTATTCTCGGGATGGATTGGCTTTCGAAGCACAAGGCTCAGCTTGATTGTGCAGCCAGGAAGATTCAATTGACTCATTCGTCAGAGGATGTAATTGTCTTTGCCGCTCGGGATAATTCCATCCATCTATTTTCTCTCAATGAGAAGGGTGAATTGGATGCCATCTCTCAAATTCCAGTCATTTGCGAATATCAAGACGTCTTTCCAGAAGAGCTCCCAGGAATGCCTCCGCACCGGCCAGTTGAATTCGTTATTGATCTTGAGCCTGGCACGGAACCTGTGTGCAAACGTCCTTATAAGCTCGGACCTGAAGAGTTGAAAGAGCTGAAGAAGCAACTCGATATGCAAGAGAAAATGGGTCTTATCCGGCCTAGTTCTTCTCCATGGGGTTGTGGTGTTCTTTTTGTGAAGAAGAAGGATGGAACGGACCGACTTTGTGTTGATTACCGTCCAGTGAATAAGAAGACCATCAAGAACAAAAACCCACTTCCCAACATCAATGAGCTGTTCGAACAACTCAGAGGTGCCCAAGTATTCTCCAAGCTTGATCTTCGTATGGGTTATCACCAGATTCGCATTCGTGAAGAAGATATTCCCAAGACAGCATTCAGAACAAGCTTTGCTTCATATGAATACACTATCATGTCTTTTGGCCTCGCCAACGCTCCTCCGATGTTCTCTCGCATGATGAATTTCATCTTCAACGCCTATACCAATGACTTTGTTTTGGTCTATCTCGACGACATTCTGGTTTTCTCCAAGAATAAGGAAGATCATGCCAAGCACTTGCGTTTGGTTCTCGATAAGCTGAGGGAACACCAGTTCTACGCCAAGTTCTCGAAGTGTGAATTTTGGCTCGATGAGGTTCTTTATCTTGGTCATATCATCTCTGCCAAGGGCATTGCCGTGAATCCTGAGAAGGTGTCTGCAATTGTGAATTGGGAACCTCCTCAGAACGTGAAGCAACTCCGCAGTGTTCTCGGTCTCGCAAGCTATTGCCGAAGATTCGTTGAAAACTTTTCCAAGATCGCGAAGCCTTTGTCTAATCTTCTTCAGAAGCACGTCAAGTATGTTTGGTCTCCGAAGTGTGATATTGCTTTCAACACTTTGAAAAGAAGTTGATCACTGCTCCAGTTCTGACTCCGCCTGATGAATCCAAGCCGTACGAGGTCTTTTGTGATGCCTCTCTCCAAGGTCTTGGCGCAGTATTGATGCAAGAGAAGAAAGTTGTTGCTTATACATCTCGCCAGTTGAAGCCTAATGAGAAGAACTACCCCACTCATGATCTCGAGTTGGCGGCAGTTGTGCATGCTCTTTTGACTTGGAGACATCTTCTATTGGGAAGAAAAGTGGACATTCTCACTGATCACAAGAGTCTCAAGTACATCTTCACTCAGCCTAATCTCAACCTCAGGCAAACTCGTTGGGTCGAAATGATTCAAGAGTATAATCCGAGTATTGAGTACACTCCAGGCAAGGCTAATGTGATTGCTGACACATTGAGCAGAAAGGCCTACTGCAACAGTCTGATTCTTAAGCCTTTTCAACCCGAGCTTTGTGAAGCTTTCCGCAAACTTAATCTACAAGTTGTTCCTCAAGGTTTCCTCACCAACCTTCAAGTCTCTCCTACCTTAGAAGACCATATTCGCCAATCCCAGCTTCTTGATCCTATGGTGAAAAAGGTGAAGATTGGGATTGCCAAGAGTCAGTCCAAGTACAAGTGCTACCGCCTTGATGACAAGGACACTCTCTTCTTCGAGGATCATATTGTTGTACCCAAAGGTGAACTTCGTAAAGTGATCATGAACGAGGCTTAGAATTCTCTCCTCTCCATCCACCCTGGGAGCACGAAGATGTATCAGGACCTTAAGCAAGCTTATTGGTGGACTCGAATGAAGCGCGAGATCGCTCAATTCGTGAATGAATGTGATGTCTGCAAAAGAGTGAAGGCAGAACACCGAAGGCCAGCAGGTCTCCTCCAACCTCTTGCCATTCCTGAATGGAAGTTTAACCACATTGAAATGGACTTCGTGACTGGGTTTCCAAAGTCCAAGCATGGCAATGATGCTATATTCGTTATCATCGACAAACTCACCAAAGTGGCTCATTTTCTGCCTATCAAAGAGTCGATCACTGCAGCTCAATTGACGAAACTCTATACCTCTCGTATTGTCTCTCTGCACGGTATTCGTCAAGTGATCTTTTCAGACCGTGGCAGCATCTTTACCTCGAAGTTTTGGGATTCTTTTCAGAAGGCCATGGGCACCAACATCCGCTTCAGCACTGCTTTCCATCCTCAAACAAGAGGTCAAGTCGAGCGTGTCAATCAGATTCTTGAAGATACGCTCAGGGCTTGTGTGATCTCCTTTGGCATGAAGTGGAAGGATTGTCTTCCTTATGCTGAATTCTCCTACAACAACAGTTTTCAAGCAAGTTCGGGCAAGGCCCCTTTTGAAATTCTGTATGGCAGGAAGTGCCGTACCCCTCTCAACTGGTCTGAAACCGGTGAACGTCAGCTTTTGGGTAATGACTTAATCACAGAAGCAGAAGAAATGTGCAAAGTCATTCGAGATAACCTCAAAGCAGGCCAATCCCGTCAGAAGAGCTACTATGATAGTAAGCACCGTGATTTGGCTTTTGAGATCGGAGATCATGTTTACCTTCGCGTCTCTCCTATGAAAGGTACTCGTCACTTCGGTATCAAAGGGAAGCTTTCCCCTAGATACGTGGGACCTTTCAAGATTGACAGCAAGAGAGGCGACCTCGCCTATCAACTCGAGCTTCCTTCAAACTTTGCAAATGTTCATGACGTGTTCCATGTCTCTCGGCTTCGAAAGTGCTTCAAGACTCCTGACCACACCGTCAACTTCGAGGACATTGAGCTCCAAGAAGATCTCTCTTATCGTGAGCACCCAGTTGCTATTCTTGAAGAGACTGAACGCAAGACTCGCAACAAGTCAATCAAATTTCTCAAAGACAAGTGGTCACACCATTCCGACCGTGAAGCTACCTGGGAACGCGAGGATCACCTCCGTTCTGAGTACCCGGCGTTCTTTCAGTCCTAGATCTCGGGACGAGATCCTTTCGTAGTGGTGGAGTGTTGTAACACCCCGGATGTAACTTTCCCAATTTGTACTCCAACTCTTGCCGTTTCCGGCGTTAAGTTATTTTATTTTCTCGGGTTCGGGTTTTTGTCTCCATGTTTTGTTGTCGTTGTCATGCATCTCATATCATGTCATCATGTGCATTGCATTTGCATACATGTTCATCTCTTGCATTCGAGCATTTTCTCCATTGTCCGTTTTGCATTCCGGCGCTTCGTTCTCCTCCGGTGGCCATTTCTAGCTTTCTTTCGTGTGTGGGGATTAAACATTTCCGGATTGGACCGAGACTTGCCAAGCGGCCTTGGTTCACTACCGGTAGACCGCCTGTCAAGTTTCGCACCATTTGGACTTCGTTTGGTACTCCAACGGTTAACCGAGGGACCGAAAAGGCCTCGTGTGTGTTGCAGCCCAACACCCCTCCAATTTGGCCCAAAACCCACCAAACTCTGCTCCATGTCCTAGAGCGTTCGATCACGATCGCGTGGCCAAAAGCCGCACCTCATTTGGACTCTCCTAGCTCCCTCTATGCCTATAAATACACCCCCTCCGTTTTCGGATCTCCCCTCTCCCCGAAACCCTAAAAAAATCCTCTCCCCGCCGCACCGGACTTGTCCGGACGAGCCGGACAACGTCCGGATCTCTCCCGCCGCCGCCCGCAGTCAGTGGCTCGCCGCCACGTGGCCACCGCTGTCCGCCTCTCGCCGCGGCCCGCTCGGCCCGGGGAGAGCCCCCGAGGGCCCGAGCCGCCTGCGCCGCCTCCTACCGCGAGCCGCCGCCGTCTTCATCGAGCCCGGTCGCCCCGCCGCCGTGCGCCATCTTTGGTGGCCGGCGCCGCCGCACCGCACCACCGCGGCCGCCCCTCGCCGCCACCGGCCGCCGCCGTCTCGGTCGCCCACCGCCGCCGCCGCCGCCTCGTTCCCCGAGCTCCGGCCACCGCCTCCACTTCTTCGGCCGGATCCCACCCCGACCTCGCCGGCCGCCTCCACTTCTCCGGCGGTGAACAGGAAATCCGGCGACCTCGATTTCCGCGCCGTCCAGATCTGGATCTGAGGATCCCCCGGTTGACTTTTGTCCCCCGAACCCTAATTTTTATGCATACTTTGACCTGTGATATCTCCGCATCCGTAGCTCCGTTTTGGACATATAGTATATCAAAATGTTCATCTCGACGAGAACATTATTTCATTCCATTGCATCATTTTCATTTGAGTTCATCCTGATGCCCGAAATGCTGTTAGAAGGAGGCTTCGTGAGTTAGTTGACAGATGTGTTAGTTCATCTTAGACTTTTGTCATTTTTGCCATGATTATTGTGTGCATGATATGCCTGTGAATCCTTCATATGTTTTGTTAAGCATCTTGTTATCTTTCCAGAGGTGCAACCCATGCATTTTTAGGATGTGTGTGGTGACTTGTGCAAGCTTGCAAAGTGAGGCACCCGGTAAATCTGTTTTCAGGGACTTAGTAGTTTTTCACTAAGTCTGGGATTATTTAGTTCATGATGCCATATGTTCATGCTATTTCCTAGTGATCCGTGCCCCTTTTGAAGATGATTAGTAAGAGAGTTTTGTTAACCTTGTAGTGCTCTATCCACCCATGTCTTTGTTTGAAATTATGGAGCACCGTAGCTTGAGTCAATCGAGCTCTACTTTTGCTTCGTTGTGAATCTGGACAGATCATCAACTTGTTTGCGATTTTGCCGATGTTATTGTAGTGGATCCGTGCATGCTATGCCTTTGTTCTTGCCATGTATAGCTTGTATTTTGTGCCTTCTTAAGGGATGTATGCTTGCCTTGCCATGAATTGCACCGTAGTAAGTGCATCGAGCTCGTTTACATGCCTTCGTGAGTTATATTTCAGCATGTCCCAGTTTTCACTAAGTCTGAAAACTGATTTTGTTTTTGCTATGTTCGCGTGCTTGCAATTGTATTTTGTGATCCCTTTTGGCTCAAGGTCACTAAGGGACTTTTGTTAAGCTTGTTGAGTAGCTCCATGCCATGTCTTTCTTTGTCATGTTCAGGTCATGTAGCATGTTGTTTTGTTGCTCCGAAGAGGGCTATACGATCTGAAATTCCAGACAAGTGTTTATTTCACTAAGTCTGAGATCTGTTTTACCATTTGCGTTTTTGCCATGCTTGTTTGAACCTCCTAATAGATGAATTGGCCGTAGCTCAGTGCTAGACTTTTGTTAAGCATCTTGTGTGCATCCCTGCCATGTATTTTGATGCCATGTTTGGTGGCTGTAGCATGTTCATCTCATTACATTTAGATGCCTACTTGCTGTAAATTGCAGACCGGTGTCATTTTTGAATCGCTTGCCATTTCCAAACCGTAACTCCGATTCCGGCGTTCTTTATATCGTTTTCAAGCGATTTCATCTCATCTTTCCAGTGGAACCCTTGGAATTCCAAGTTGAGGCCAGGTTCATGTATTTACTGTCATATCTTGCATTTTGCATCCCGCATACCATGTCATCATTGCATCTTTTTGTTTGAGTTTGCACGTGGTTGATTGTATCCTTGTTGCTTGTTTGTCTTGTTTGGGTAGAGCCGGGAGAAGAGTTCGCTAACGAGGAGCCCGTTGAGTTTGCTTTTGAGGATCCAGTCAACTCTGACAACTGTGCAGGCAAGATGATCATACCATCGAAATCACTACTATCTTTGCTATGCTACTTTGCTCGCTCTTTTGCTATGCCATTGCTACGATGCCTACCACTTGCTTGCAAGCCTCCCAAATTGCCATATCAAACCTCTAACCCACCATTGTCCTAGCAAACCGTTGATTGGCTATGTTACCGCTTTGCTCAGCCCCTCTTATAGCGTTGCTAGTTGCAGGTGAAGATTGGAGGTCGTTCCTTGTTGGAACATCTTTTATTTTATTGTTGGGATATCATTATATTGCCATGTTATCTTAAATGCATCTATATACTTGGTAAAGGGTGGAAGGCTCGGCCTCTCGCCTAGTGTTTTGTTCCACTCTTGCCGCCCTAGTTTCCGTCATATCGGTGTTATGTTCCCGGATTTTGCGTTCCTTACGCGGTTGGGTTATAATGGGAACCCCTTGATAGTTCGCCTTGATTAAATCTTTTCCAGCAATGCCCAACCTTGGTTTTACCATTCGCCACCTAGCCTCTTTTTCCCTTGGGTTACCGGAGCCCAAGGGTTATCTTATTTTAACCCCCCCCCCCCGGGCCAGTGCTCCTCTGAGTGTTGGTCCGAACTGAGCTGCCTGCGGGGCCACCTCGGGGAAACTTGAGGGTTGGTTTTACTCGTAGCTAGTCTCATCTGAGTGTGCCCTGAGAATGAGATATGTGCAGCTCCTATCGGGATTTGTCGGCACATTCAGGCGGTGTTGCTAGTCTTGTTTTAACCTGTCGAGATGTCTTGTTGTACCGGGATACCGAGTGTGATCGGAATGTCTCGGGTGGAGGTCTATTCCTTCATTGACCGTTAGAGCTTGTCATGGGCTAAGTTGGGACTCCCCTGCAGGGATTGATCTTTCGAAAGCCATGCCCGCGGTTATGGGCAGATGGGAATTTGTTAATGTCCGGTTGTAGATAACTTGAACCTTAACTTAATTAAAATGAATCAACTGAGTGTGTTACCATGATGGCCTCTTCTCGGCGGAGTCCGGGAAGTGGACACGATGTTGGAGTAATGTTAGCGCAGGTTGTTCTCTAGCTTCTCGCTCGTCCTTTGCCTCCTCTTCTCGCTCTCTTTTGCGAATAATTTAGCCACCATACTTGCTAGTCGCTTGCTGCAGCTCCACTCATATTTTACCTTGCCATACCTATAAGCTTGAATAGTCTTGATCGCGAGGGTGCGAGATTGCTGAGTCCCCGTGGCTCACAGATTACTATTACACCAGATGCAGGGCCTGATGATTCCGCTCCAGAAGATTAGTATGAGCTCAAGTGGGAGTTCGACGAAGACTCTCAATGATACTATGTTTCCTTTCCCGATGATCAGTAGTGGTGCCCAGTTGTGGGTGATTGGGACCGTGTCACATGTTGGGTTCTCTTTTATTTTGGCGCCGTAGTCGGGCCATGAGTGTTGGTTGATGTAATGTTATTTATGTACTTGATTGACGTGGCGAGTGTAAGCCAACTATGTTATCTGCCCTTTATTATTTACATTACATGGGATGTTATGAAGATTGCCTAACTTGCGACAAATGCCTTCAATGCGATTATATCTCTAAGTCGTGCCTCGACACATGGGAGCTATAGTCGCATCGAGGGTGTTACAAGTTAGTATTAGAGTAACCAATTTCATCTTGACTTTCATCTCAACGAAATTCTGGTTTTCTCCAAGAATAAGGAAGATCATGCCAAGCACTTGCGTTTGGTTCTTGATAAGCTCAGAGAACATCAGTTCTACGCCAAGTTCTCCAAGTGTGAATTTTGGCTTCATGAGGTTCTTTATCTTGGTCATATCATCTCTGCCAAGGGCATTGCCGTGAATCCTGAGAAGGTGTCTGCAATTGTGAATTGGGAACCTCCTCAGAACGTGAAGCAACTCCGCAGTTTTCTCGGTCTCGCAAGCTATTGCCGAAGATTCGTTGAAAACTTTTCTCAGATCGCGAAGCCTCTCTCAAATCTTCTTCAGAAGCACATCAAGTACGTTTGGTCTCCAGAGTGTGATGTTGCTTTCAACACTTTGAAAGAGAAATTGATCACTGCTCCAGTTCTGACTCCGCCTGATGAATCCAAACCGTACGAGGTCTTTTGTGATGCCTCTCTCCAAGGTCTTGGCGCAGTATTGATGCAAGAGAAGAAAGTTGTTGCTTATACATCTCGCCAGTTGAAGCCTAATGAGAAGAACTACCCCACTCATGATCTCGAGTTGGCGGCAGTTGTGCATGCTCTTTTGACTTGGAGACATCTTCTATTGGGAAGAAAAGTGGACATTTTCACTGATCACAAGAGTCTCAAGTACATCTTCACTCAGCCTAATCTCAACCTCAGGCAAACTCGATGGGTCGAAATGATTCAAGAGTATAATCCGAGTATCGAGTATACTCCAGGCAAGGCCAATGTGATTGCTGACGCTTTTTGAGCAGAAAGGCCTACTGCAACAGTCTGATTCTTAAGCCTTATGAACCCGAGCTTTGTGAAGCTTTCCGCAAACTTAATCTGCAAGTTGTTCCTCAAGGTTTCCTCACCAACCTTCAAGTCTATCCTACCTTGGAAGACCAGATTCGCCAAGCCCAGCTTCTTGATGCTATGGTGAAAAAGGTGAAGATTGGGATTGCCAAGAGTCAGTCCAATTACAAGTGCTACCGCCTTGATGACAAGGACACTCTTCTTCGAGGATCGTATTGTTGTGCCCAAAGGTGACCTCCGTAAAGTGATCATGAACGAGGCTCACAATTCTCTCCTCTCCATCCACCCTGGGAGCACGAAGATGTATCAGGACCTTAAGCAAGCTTATTGGTGGACTCGAATGAAGCGCGAGATCGCTCAATTCGTGAATGAATGTGATGTCTGCAGAAGAGTGAAGGTAGAACACCAAAGGCCAGCTGGTGTCCTCCAACCTCTTGCCATTCCAGAATGGAAGTTTGACCACATTGAGATGGACTTCGTGACTGGGTTTCCAAAGTCCAAGCGTGGCAATGATGCTATATTCGTTATCATCGACAAACTCACCAAAGTGGTTCATTTTCTGCCTATCAAAGAGTCGATCACTGCAGCTCAATTGGCGGAACTCTATACCTCTCGTATTGTCTCTCTGCACGGTATTCCTCAAGTGATCTCTTCAAGCCGTGGCATCATCTTTACCTTGAAGTTTTGGGATTCTTTTCAGAAGGCCATGGGCACCAACGTCCGCTTCAGCACAGCTTCCCATCCTCAAACAAGCGGTCAAGTTGAGCGTGTCAACCAGATTCTTGAAGATATGCTCAGGGCTTGTTTGATCTCCTTCGGCATGAAGTGGGAGGATTGTCTTCCTTATGCTGAATTCTCCTACAACAACAATTTTCAAGCAAGTTCGGGCAAGGCCCCTTTTGAAATTCTGTATGGCAGGAAGTGCCGTACCCCTCGCAATTGGTCTAAAACCGGTGAACGTCAGCTTTTGGGTAATGACTTAATCACATAAGCAAAAGAAATGTGCAAAGTCATTCGAGATAACCTCAAAGCAGCCCAATCCCGTCAGAAGAGCTACTATGATAGTAAGCACCATGATTTGGCTTTCGAGATCGGAGATCATGTTTACCTCCGTGTCTCTCCTATGAAAGGTACTCGTCGCTTCGGTATCAAAGGGAAGCTTGCCCCTAGATACATGGGACCTTTCAAGATTGTCCGCAAGAGAGGCGACCTCGCTTATCAACTCGAGCTTCCTTCAAACTTTGCAAATGTTCATGACGTGTTCCATGTCTCCCAGCTTCGAAAGTGCTTCAAGACTCCTGACCGCACCATCAACTTCGAGGACATTGAGCTCCAACGTCATTTGGACTTCGTTTGATACTCCAACAGTTAACCGAGGGACCGAAAAGTTGACGGTGCGGTCAGGAGTCTTGAAGCACTTTCGAAGCTGAGAGACATGGAACACGTCATGAACATTGCAAAGTTTGAAGGAAGCTCGAGTTGATAAGCGAGGTCGCCTCTCTTGCTGACAATCTTGAAAGGTCCCACGTATCTAGGGCAAGCTGCCCTTTGATACCGAAGCGACGAGTACCTTTCATAGGAGAGACACGGAGGTAAACATGATCTCCGATCTCGAAAGCAAAATCATGGTGCTTACTATCATAGTAGCTCTTCTGACGGGATTGGGCTGCTTTGAGGTTATCTCGAATGACTTTGCACACTTCTTCTGTTTATGTGATTAAGTCATTACCCAAAAGCTGACGTTCACCGGTTTCAGACCAATTGAGAGGGGTACGACATTTCCTGTCATACAGAATTTCAAAAGGGGCCTTGCCCGAACTTGCTTGAAAAATGTTGTTGTAGGAGAATTCAGCATAAGGAAGACAATCCTCCCACTTCATGCCGAAGGAGATCACACAAGCCCTGAGCGTATCTTCAAGAATCTGGTTGATACGCTCGACTTGACCTCTTGTTTGAGGATGGAAAGCAGTGCTGAAGCGGATGTTGGTGCCCATGGCCTTCTGAAAAGAATCCCAAATCTTCGAGGTAAAGATGCTGCCACGGTCTGAAGAGATCACTTGAGGAATACCGTGCAGAGAGACAATACAAGAGGTATAGAGTTCTGCCAATTGAGCTACAGTGATCGACTCTTTGACAGGCAGAAAATGAGCCACTTTGGTGAGTTTGTCGATGATAAATAATATAGCATCATTGCCACGCTTGGACTTTGGAAACCCAGTCACGAAGTCCATCTCAATGTGGTCAAACTTCCATTCTGGAATGGCAAGAGGTTGGAGGAGACCAGATGGCCTTTGGTGTTCTGCCTTCACTCTTCTGCAGACATCACATTCATTCACGAATTGAGCGATCTCGCGCTTCATTCGAGTCCACCAATAAGCTTGCTTAAGGTCCTGATACATCTTCGTGCTCCCAGGGTGGATGGAGAGGAGAGAATTGTGAGCCTCGTTCATCATCACTTTATGGAGGTCACCTTTGGGCACAACAATACGATCCTCGAAGAAGAGAGTGTCCTTGTCATCAAGGCGGTAGCACTTGTACTTGGATTGACTCTTGGCAATCCCAATCATCACCTTTTTCACCATAGCATCAAGAAGCTGGGCTTGGCGAATCTGGTCTTCCAAGGTAGGATAGACTTGAAGGTTGGCGAGGAAACCTTGAGGAACAACTTGCAGATTAAGTTTGCGGAAAGCTTCACAAAGCTCGGGTTCATAAGGCTTAAGAATCAGACTATTGCAGTAGGCCTTTCTGCTCAAAGCGTCAGCAATCACATTGGCCTTGCCTGGAGTATACTAATACTCGGATTATACTCTTGAATCATTTCGACCCATCGAGTTTGCCTGAGGTTGAGATTAGGCTGAGTGAAGATGTACTTGAGACTCTTGTGATCAGTGAAAATGTCCACTTTTCTTCCCAATAGAAGATGTCTCCAAGTCAAAAGAGCATGCACAACTGCCGCCAACTCGAGATCATGAGTGGGGTAGTTCTTCTCATTAGGCTTCAACTGGCGAGATGTATAAGCAACAACTTTCTTCTCTAGCATCAATACTGCGCCAAGACCTTGGAGAGAGGCATCACAAAAGACCTCGTACGGTTTGGATTCATCAGGCGGTGTCAGAATTGGAGCAGTGATCAATTTCTCTTTCAAAGTGTTGAAAGCAACATCACACTCCGGAGACCAAACATACTTGATGTGCTTCTGAAGAAGATTTGAGAGAGGCTTCGCGATCTTAGAAACGTTTTCAACGAATCTTCCTCAATAGCTTGCGAGACCGAGAAAACTGCGGAGTTGCTTCACGTTCTGAGGAGGTTCCCAATTCACAATTGCAGACACCTTCTCAGGATTCACGGCAATGCCCTTGGCAGAGATGATATGACCAAGATAAAGAACCTCATTAAGCCAAAATTCACACTTGGAGAACTTGGCGTAGAACTGATGTTCTCTGAGCTTATCAAGAACCAAACACAAGTGCTTGGCATGATCTTCCTTATTCTTGGAGAAAACCAGAATGTCGTCAAGATAGACCAAAACGAAGTCATTGGTGTAGGCGTTGAAGATGAAATTCATCATGCGAGAGAACGTTGGAGGAGCGTTGGCGAGACCAGAAGACATGATAGTGTATTCATATGAACCAAAGCTTGTTCTGAATGCTATCTTGGGAATATCTTCTTCATGAATGCGAATCTGGTGATAACCCATACGAAGATCAAGCTTGGAGAATACTTGGGCACCTTTGAGTTGTTCGAACAGCTCATTGATGTTGGGAAGTGGGTATTTGTTCTTGATGGTCTTCTTATTCACTGGACGGTAATCAACACAAAGTCGGTCCGTTCCATCCTTCTTCTTCACAAAAAGAACACCACAACCCCATGGAGAAGAACTAGGCCAGATAAGACCCATTTTCTCTTGCATATCGAGTTGCTTCTTCAGCTCTTTCAACTCTTCAGGTCCGAGCTTATAAGGACGTTTGCACACAGGTTCCGTGCCAGGCTCAAGATCAATAACGAATTCAACTGGCCGGTGCGGAGGCATTCCTGGGAGCTCTTCTGGAAAGACGTCTTGATATTCGCAAACGACTGGAATTTGAGAGATGGCATCCAATTCACCCTTCTCGTTGAGAGAAAACAGACGGATGGAATTATCCCAAGCGGCAAAGGCAATTACATCCTCCGACGAATGAGTCAATTGAATCTGCCTGGCTGCACAATCAAGCTGAGCCTTGTGCTTAGAAAGCCAATCCATCCCGAGAATAAGATCAATATACGAGTTACCAAGAACCATTGGAGAAGCCAGAAACTTGAAATCACCCATCAAGATAGAAATATCCGGAACCATCAAACTAGAACTCAGACACTTAGCTGGAGAGACGACTTGCATAGCTCTAGGTAAAGCCTTAGTACTAAAATTGTTCTCCAATGCAAATGGGAATGACATGAGGGAATGCGATGCACCAGAGTCAAAAAGTACTTTTGTGGGAATATCATTAACAGGAAGGTTACCCATGATCACATCTGACGAGTCCTCTGCCTGAGCTGCATTCATCAAATTGACCTTGGCATGCTTGGGGTTATGCTTGACCACAGCTGTACTTGTCGATCTGACAGGAGGAGGAGGAGGAAGACACCTCTGGTTGAGACACTTGTTGGCATAGTGACCCTTCTGTTGGAACTTGTTGCACGTGACCTCTGAAAGCGGACGGTGATACGGAGCACTCGATCTTGGAGCTTGAGAGGAAGTCTTGTTCTGAAAGCCAGGGTTGGGTGGGTGGGAAGAACCACTACCACCTTTGCTCTTCTGCTGATACGGCTGACAGAACGGAGGAGGAGGAAGCCAAAACTTCTGCTGCTTGGCCACTTGAGTAGAGGAAGAAGGAGTAACAGCTCTGACTCGCTTCTTGGAAGCATCACACCTCAACTGAGCAACCTCTTGCTTCAGTGCCATGTTGTAGAACTCATCGTATCTCAAGGGCTCAAAGAGAACAAGAGCGAGCTGGATATCTTCTCTGAGACCACCCATGAACTGATATATCACGCTCTTCTCATCAGGGACGTCTTGCTTGGAAAAGCGGGCGAGCTTCTGGAACAACTTATTGTAGTCATAGACAGACAAAGAGCCTTGCCTCAGATTGCAGAATTCCTCACGCTTGCTTTCAACCACGCTCTGGGGAATATGATGAGCTCGGAAATCTCGACGGAAATCATCCCAAGTGATAACACGTCCACCTCTAGAGTCCTTGTACTGCTGGAACCATTCTGCAGCTTGATCTTTGAGTTGGAAGGAAGGGAACTTGACAAAGTCCTCAGGCCTGACGTTACTGCACTCGAAATGCTTACACAGATCCACAAGCCAATCATCAGCATCGGTTGCCTCAACACAATTGCTGAAAGTATTTGGCCCATTAGCAAGGAGCTGGTTGAGTGTAGCAAAGTGACTCTGATTGCTGCCTTGATTCCCTTGACTGCTTTGATTGCGCTCTTGAAGAATTTGCATGATCAACTGTGTGTTTGCATTGGTTGCGGCCATCACAGCTTGCCATGCCTCCAGAGGAGGTGGAGGTGGTGGCGGATCAGGATTCGGAGTCGTGCGCGTTGGAGGAGCCATCCTGAAGAGGTTGACCACCATTAGCACATTGACAGATAAATATTGAAGCTGAATCCAACGGAATGAAAATTGCAACATATAGTCTTCACATCCGAACAAAATGAACGAATGCATTCCTCTTGAAATGGTCACATATCCATAAATTGAGAAGCCACGTAGAGTTAAGGTAGAGAAATGATTCAACAAGGTACAGATCAAGAACGAATAATCGGTAAGAAATCCCAATCTCAAACCAATATCCGTGGAAGAAGAACTAGAGCTACTAGAATTCCCACCTATGAAACTCCCGAACCTTTCCGGTTATGCAATCAGGTGTTGGGGATACAGGGGAAGCATAATATCTCACCCAAACTAGCAAATCCTACATCCAGCTGTATCCATCCTTCAACACATAACCAAGAAACCTTCGGAAACCATCTACCTCAACCTTCGAAAAGCATCCGTTATACAAGTTATGGCGATACTCCCGAACTCCCGCCCCAATACTGGGTGGCGTCGAGGTTATCTCACCAACGAACTGCATAAAAGAGATTTTTGATGTCGGCGTACTAGACTTAGGTATTCCAGAACTGCAACGATAAAATTATGATGACAATACCTCAGAGCTCAACTCCCCGGGACACTTCCACTAAACCCCTGACAGGAGGCACCAAGTCAATGTTCTCATCATAAAACCATCGGAACGATTCCAAGATACCCGCGTGATCCTAAAAAAAATTAGTTCATAAATGACTCAAAACATTCTTCTTGACACAACTCGGCCGCTAAAAACGACCAAGCAATGGGGCCCCTAAGGTCGGGGATGGCTCTGATACCAACTTGTTACACCCTCGATGCGGCTATATCTCCCACGTGTCGAAGCACGACTTAGAGGCATAACCACATTGAAAGCAATGTCGCAAGTGAGGTAATCTTCACACAACCCATGTAATACATAAGGGAAAGAGATACATAGTTGGCTTACAATCGCCACTTCACACAATTACAAGAATAAAGCATTACATCAACCAAATACAATCAAGGTCCGGCTACAGAACCAAAATAAAAGAAGAAACCCAAATGCGACACGGTCCCCGATCGACCCCAACTGGGCTCCATTACTGATCAACTAGAAAGAAACAACACAAAGGACAAGATCTTCATCGAGCTCCTCCTGAGCTTGGTTGCGTCATCTGCACGGACTCATCGACACCTGCAAGCTTGTTTTGGGAGTATCTGTGAGTCACGGGGGCTCAGCAATCTCGCACCCTCGCGATCAAGACTATTTAAGCTTATGGGTAAGGTAAAGGTATGGGGTGGAGCTGCAGCAAGCGACTAACATATATGGTGGCTAACATACGCAATTGAGAGCGAGAAGAGAAGGCAAAGCATGGTCGGTAAAAGTATGATCAAGAAGTGATCCTAAACAACCTACGTCAAGCATAACTCCAACAACCGTGTTCACTTCCCGGACCCCGCCGGAAAGTGACTATCACGGTTACACACGCGGTTGATTCATTTTAATTAAGGTCAACTTCAGGTTTTCTACAACCGGACGTTAACAAATTCCCATCTGCTCATAACCGCGGGCGCGGCTTTCGAAAGTTCAAATCCCTGCAGGGGTGTCCCAACTTAGCCCATCACAAGCTCTCACGGTCAACGAAGGAATAGACCTCCTCCCGAGACATTCCGATCAGACTCGGTATCCCAGTACAACAAGACATTTCGACAGGGTAAAACTAAACCAGCAACACCGCCCGAATGTGCCGACAATTCCCGATAGGAGCTGCACATATCTCTTTCTCAGGGCACATTAAGATGAGACTAGCTATGAGTAAAACAAACCCTCAAGTTTCCCCGAGGTGGCCCAGCAGGCAGCTCAGTTCGGACCAACACTGAGAGGAGCACTGGCCCGGGGGGGGGGGTTAAAAATAATGATGACCCTTGGGTGCGCGACCCCCAAGGGAAAAGAAAAGGCTAGGAGGCAAATGGTAAAACCAATGTTGGGCGTTGCTGGAGAAGCTTTACTTAAGGTGAACTGTCAAGGGGTTCCCATATAGCCCAACCACGTAAGGAACGCAAAATCTGGGAACATAACACCGATATGACGGAAACTAGGGCGGCAAGAGTGGAACAAAACACCAGGCATAAGGCCGAGCTTTCCACCCTTTACCAAGTATATAGATGCATTAATTAAATAAGATATATAGTGATATCCCAACAAATAAGCATGTTCCAACAAAGAACAACATCTCCATGTTCCAACAAGGAACAAACTTCAATCTTCACCTGCAACTAACAACGCTATAAGAGGGGCTGAGCAAAGCGGTAACAAAGCCAATCAACGGTTTGCTAGGACAAGGTGGGTTAGAGGCTTGCTTCAAGAAAATAGGAGGCATGATAAGCAAGTGGTAGGTATCGCAGCATAGGCATAGCACAAGAGCAAGCATCTAGCAAAGCAAAGATAGAAGTGATTTCGAGGGTATGATCATCTTGCCTGAAATCCCGCAAGGGAGAAGAACGAGTCCATGAAGAAGATAAATGGACGTAGACGAACGGATCCTCACAAGCGCGACGTTAACGAAACCAACCCGAAGAAGCAAACACCGGAAAAGAAAGCACACACATAGTAAACAACCAACACATCAACATGGCATGATGCACAATCGAGTATGATGCATGTCCGAGTTAATGAGGCATGGCATGGCAAAGTGCACAAACAATCCTACAAATTAAGTGGAGCTTAATATGCAACGAGTTGCATATTGATGAAACACCACGTCGATTATTTAGTTCTCTCCCGTTTAAGTACTCAACAATATTAAATGTTGGTTAACATGGCGCGAGGTGGGGCATAACAAAACTACACCATCTAAACCATTTAAATGGGTTCGGATATAACAAACAACAAATCCGGTAAATCCCCATATGCCTTAGTAATTTATTGCAACAACAATTTAAACATTTCAATAGTTGTTATCATGATGTGGATGACATGGACAAGTTTATGCAATTTTTATTGAAGTTGACAAGAGCAATAAGAAGCATTGGTCACCGTGGCGGAAACAAAAGGGGTGCCACGACAACGATACCGAAAATGATGCACGGCAACATATCGGTTCCGATAACTCGATTGAGATGTCGGTGCAAAAGAAAGTGCGGAGAGCGTGCCATGCAAGATGGTGGGGTGATCCCGGTTACCGGGTTCCCATGTGTCGACGGCAAGGCAATGAGGAACGCGCAAGGAACAACTCGGACATGGTGCAAAACACGGGCATCTCATACAAACCACATTCGTTCTCGGAAGGTAAAACACGAAGAGGAATAGACATGGGGAATTATTGCACGTGTGTTCGTGGGTGATTCCGAAAATGGAATATTTAATATAGCTCCCTACACATATTGGGAGATATGTTATAAAGAGAATTTCACCATGTGAATATCCCTTGATTTAAATGGACCGAAGATCCATCCGATTTTATTTGGTTGAGTTAAGAAAAAGAAATGACAAGATGGCATGAAGACATGATGCAATGCACATGATGTAATGATGAATGCAAAAAACCAAACAAAGAACACGATGGAACCCGGAAATATATGGAGGTCTTCTCGAGCATCGGTCTTGGGGCGTTACATCACTCCACCACTATGAGAGGATCTCGTCCCGAGATCTAGAATGGCACCGGAGGGAAAAACGGAAGAGAAAAGAGAAGAGGTAGAACTTAGTTGCTTCTTTGACAAACGAGTGAAACCAAGGAACCTTGAGAAGGTTGAACAAATTGAAAGAAATAAAACAACGGAGAAGAACAAAGTTGAAAGCACTCCGGTCACAAAAGTATAACGAGAAGAAAGGGAAGTTGAAAACACAAGGTGAAACCTTGCTATGATTTAGATGAATCTCCGGAATAAGGAATTAAATCACTTGGATGAAACAAGAATAAGAATTACATTATGCTTATCCTTCGCCAATTAAATTGATGACAATCAATAGATTTGACATACTACTTATTCTCGTAGAAAAGATTAAAAGAGATATAACATAAACTTGAGAAGGTCTTCCAAGAACCACCGGTAGAATTTGAAAGAACGAAAGAATTGATATGACAACGAATGACGACAACTCTTGAACGAACCACCGTGAGAATTGAAAATGAATGAAGAGAAGATAAAGAAACACCGGGAAGAATTATAAAATGAATGAAGATGCTTGAGAGGATTTAGATACATGAGAACGAAGAGATCATGCACTGCTTAGAGGATATATGATCGATGCACCGGTAAGATTTGGAGAACGAGAGCTGAAAACTGAGAATGAATAACCCTGAATTGATGAACTCCAGATAACAAAACTGAAAAGACTCCTGAATATCTCCTGATGGGTGAAAAGGATTCTCACAATTGAAAATAACTATGAGAGGATGGCAACAAGCTAGCACCACAAATCTTTGAGAGAACGGATAAGATATGGAGGTAAAACTCTTCTTCGGTCTTCAAATGACGACGAGAAACACCACCAAGAATTATTGAAGCACACCAGAATGGAAAATGGAAAAAGGTTGAGCCAACGATGAAAAGAATTTGGAAGATCTTGGAGAAATACATTTTCCCGATGATGAATCATTCTTACGTCAAACTCCGAAAAAGGATTTGAGGATAGCTCCGGACAAATAAGAAGAGTCAGGTAAGATCCTGGAAAAAGACCTGTGGGTTAAGGCCCACTCAAAAGAACACTGTTGAAAAGATTTAAAAGAGAGATTACACTGGTTGAATTAAATGGCTTGAATGAGATAACAACCTCGAGATATCTTCAGCACTCCGGAACAATTGAATATCGAGAAGTGGAATGATAATAAGGTGCAACGGTAAGAGAAGGTGTTTGAAACGAGGAAAAAGGGATATGGTCAACACCAAAGCTTTACTTAGTTCCACCGGAGAAGAAAGAGAATGAATAATGATGAACTTGAGGTTTCGTTAGAAACTTCATGAGAATCACTGGATAAGAACATTGAAGGAAAAGAATGGAGAGACTTCCACCAATAAAATGATACTTGATTGAGAAATCTGAGTCCTTGAAGAAAACAAGGGTGGGAGGGCGGGAAAAACAAAGGCAACTTGGAGACGGATGGAACAAACACCGTTGAGAAGAACTGATAATTGATCTTGCGAATGTTGAAGTGATCGGATCCACTTGAAGAGAAGCACATCGGTGAAAAGGATTGGCATGACAATATCGATTATGATGACGGATTTGTATTCACATAGGAGTATGAGAACACCGTTTGGGGAAGGTATGGAATCAACATTTGACTTCGAAGAAACTCGAATACCACAACTCAAAACAAAACAAAGAATTGGCTTGCAAAATAAGCCGGAACAAACATATGATAGAGATTTCGTCCGAATTTTTTGTGGTGGGGCCTACACGGGCTCGATCGTACAGCACCATCATATACAAGGCAGTGCACATGACATACGAAGCGTCCCCGAGTCGGCAAAGCCAAGGACTCTTTAAGACACAACGTGACCACTGCAAAACCGACCGTGAATAGGCGGACCACTAGACGTCGAACTCCAATTTCATACCATACATCTGTCGGAAAGATATCCTAAGAGCTACTTGAATTCCCACCTATGAAACTCCTGAAATTTTCCGATTATGTAATCAGGTGTTGGGGATACAGGGGAAGCATAATATCTCACCCAAACTAGCAAATCCTACATCCAGCTGTAGCCATCCTTCAACACGTAACCAAGAAACCTTCGAAATCGTCTACCTCAACCTTCGAAAAGCATCCGTTATACAAGTTATGGCGATACTCCCGAACTCCCACCCCAGTACTGGGTGGCGTCGAGGTTATCTCACCAACGAACTGCATAAAAGAGATTTTCGATGTCGGCGTACTAAACTCAGGTATTCCAGAATTGCAACGATAAAATTATGACGACAACACCTCAGAGCTCAACTCCCCGGGACACTTCCACTAAACCCCTGACAGGAGGCACCAAGACAATGTTTTCGCCACAAAACCATCGGAACGATTCCAAGATACCCGCGTGATCCTAAATTTTTTTTAGTGAAATTTTAGAAAAGAAGAGTCAAAACTCTATGTCAGGATGCCTTACCAGAGCGATGAGGAGACTGGGAAGTAAAAAGAATTCCTAAACTCTCTGATACATAATTCCTAAATGACTCAAAACGTTTTTCTAGACACAAATCGGCTGCTAAAAACGATCAAGCAATGGGGCTCCTAAGGTCGGGGAAGGCTCTGATACCAACTTGTAACACCCTCGATGCGGCTATATCTCCCACGTGTCGAAGCACGACTTAGAGGCATAACCGCATTGAAAGCAATGTCGCAAGTGAGGTAATCTTCACACAACCCATGTAATACATAAGGGAAAGAGATACATAGTTGGCTTACAATCGCCACTTCACACAATTACAAGAATAAAGGATTACATCAACCAAATACAATCAAGGTCTGGCTACGGAACCAAAATAAAAGAAAAACCCCAAATGCGACACGGTCCCCGATCGACCCCAACTGGGCTCCACTACTGATCAACTAGAAAGAAACAACACAAAGGACAAGATCTTCATCGAGCTCCTCCTGAGCTTGGTTGCGTCATCTGCACGAACTCATCGACACCTGCAAGCTGGTTTTGGGAGTATCTGTGAGTCACGGGGGCTCAGCAATCTCGCACCCTCGCGATCAAGACTATTTAAGCTTATGGGTAAGGTAAAGGTATGGGGTGGAGCTGCAGCAAGCGACTAACATATATGGTGGCTAACATACACAAATGAGAGCGAGAAGAGAAGGCAAAGCGCGGTCGGTAAAAGTATGATCAAGAAGTGATCCTAAACAACCTACGTCAAGCATAACTCCAACACCCGTGTTCACTTCCCGGACCCCGCCGGAAAGAGACTATCACGGTTACACACGCGATTGATTCATTTTAATTAAGGTCAACTTCAGGTTTTCTACAACTGGACGTTAACAAATTCCCATCTGCCCATAACCGCGGGCACGGCTTTCGAAAGTTCAAATCCCTCCAGGGGTGTCCCAACTTAGCCCATCACAAGCTCTCACGGTCAACGAAGGAATATACCTCCTCCCAAGACATTCCGATCAGACTCAGTATCCCGGTACAACAAGACATTTCGACAGGGTAAAACTAAACCAGCAACACCGCCCGAATGTGCCGACAATTCCTGATAGGAGCTGCACATATCTCTTTCTCAGGGCACACTCAGATGAGACTAGCTACGAGTAAAACCAACCCTCAAGTTTCCCCGAGGTGGCCCCACAGGCAGCTCAGGTCGGACCAACACTCAGAGGAGCACTGGCCCGGGGGGGGGGGGGGGTTAAAAATAATGATGGCCCTTGGGCGTGCGACCCCCAAGGGAAAAGAAAAGGCTAGGAGGCAAATGGTAAAACCAATGTTGGGCATTGCTGGAGAAGCTTTACTTAAGGCGAACTGTCAAGGGGTTCCCATATAGCCCAACCGCGTAAGGAACGCAAAATCCGGGAACATAACACTGATATGACGGAAACTAGGGCGGCAAGAGTGGAACAAAACACCAGGCATAAGGCCGAGCCTTCCACCCTTTACCAAGTATATAGATGCATTAATTAAATAAGATATATAGTGATATCCCAACAAATAAGCATGTTCCAACAAGGAACAACATCTCCATGTTCCAACAAGGAACAAACTTCAATCTTCACCTGCAACTAACAACACTATAAGAGGGGCTGAGCAAAGCGGTAACATAGCCAATCAACGGTTTGCTAGGACAAGGTGGGTTAGACGCTTGGTTCAAGAAAATAGGAGGCATGATAAGCAAGTGGTAGGTATCGCAGCATAGGCATAGCAAAAGATCGAGCATCTAGCAAAGCAAAGATAGAAGTGATTTCGAGGGTATGATCATCTTGCCTGAAATCCCGCAAGGAAGAAGAACGAGTCCATGAAGAAGATAAACGAACATAGACGAACGGATCCTCACAAGCGCGACGTTAACGGAACCAACCCGAAGAAGCAAACACCGGAAAAGAAAGCACACACATAGTAAACAACCAACACATCAACATGGCATGATGCACAATCGAGTATGATGCATGTCCGGGTTAATGAGGCATGGCATGGCAAAGTGCACAAACAATCCTACAAATTAAGTGGAGCTCAATATGCAACGAGTTGCATATTGACGATACACCACGTCGATTATTTAGTTCTCTCCCGTTTAAGTACTCAACAATATTAAATGTTGGTTAACATGGCAAGAGGTGGGGCATAACAAAACTACACCATCTAAACCATTTAAATGGGGCCGGATATAACAAACAACAAATCCGGTAAATCCCCATATGCCTTAGTAATTTATTGCAACAACAATTTAAACATTTCAATAGTTGTTATCATGATGCGGATGACATGGACAAGTTTATGCAATTTTTATTGAAGTTGACAAGAGCAATAAGAAGCATTGGTCACCGTGGCGGAAACAAAAGGGGTGCCACAACAACGATACCGAAAATGATGCCATGGCAACATATCGGTTCCGATAACTCGATTGAGATGTCGGTGCAAAAGAAAGTGCGGAGAGCGTGCCATGCAAGATGGTGGGGTGATCCCGGTTACCGGGTTCCCACGTGTCGACGGCAAGGCAATGAGAAACGCGCAAGGAACAACTCGGACATGGTGCAAAACACGGGCATCTCATACAACCCACATTCGTTCTCGGAAGGTCAAACACGAAGAGGAATAGACATGGGGAATTATTGCACGTGTGTTCGTGGGTGATTCCGAAAATGGAATATTTAATATAGCTCCCTACACATATTGGGAGATATGTTAAAAAGAGAATTTCACCATGTGAATATCCCTCGATTTAAATGGACTGAAGATCCATCCGATTTTATTTGGTTGAGTTAAGAAAAAGAAATGACAAGATGGCATGAAGACATGATGCAATGCACATGATGTAATGATGAATGCAAAGAACCAAACAAAACACACGACGGAACCCGGAAATATATGGAGGTCTTCTCGAGCATCAGTCTCGAAGCGTTACAACACTCCACCACTACGAGAGGATCTCGTCCCGAGATCTAGAATGGCACCGGAGGGAAAAACGGAAGAGAAAAGAGAAGAGGTAATACTAAGTTGCTTCTTTGACAAACGAGTGAAACCAAGGAACCTTGAGAAGGTTGAACAAATTGAAAGAAATAAAACAATAGAGAAGAACAAAGTTGAAAGCACTCCGGTCACAAAAGTATAACGAGAAGAAAGGGAAGTTGAAAACACAAGGTGAAACCTTGCTATGATTTAGATGAATCTCCGGAATAAGGAATTAAATCACTTGGATGAAACAAGAATAAGAATTACATTATGCTTATCCTTCACCAATTAAATTGATGGCAATCAATGTATTTGACATACTACTTATTCTCGTAGAAAAGATTAAAATAGATATAACATAAACTTGAGAAGGTCTTCCAAGAACCACCGGTAGAATTTGAAAGAACGAAAGAATAGATATGACAACGAATGACGAGAACTCTTGAACGAACCACCGTGAGAATTGAAAATGAATGAAGAGAAGATAAAGAAACATCGGGAAGAATTATAAAATGAATTAAGATGCTTGAGAGGATTTAGATACATGAGAACGAAGAGATCATGCACTGCTTAGAGGATATATGATCGATGCACCGGTAAGATTTGGAGAACGAGAGCTGAAAACTGAGAATGAATAACCCTGAATTGATGAACTCCGGATAACAAAACTGAAAAGACTCCTGAATATCTCCTGATGGGTGAAAAGGATTCTCACAATTGAAAATAATTATGAGAGGATGGCAACAAGCTAGCACCACAAATCTCTGAGAGAACGGATAAGATATGGAGGTAAAACTCTTCTTCGGTCTTCAAATGACGACGAGAAACACCACCAAGAATTATTGAAGCACACCGGAATGAAAAATGGAAAAAGGTTGAGCCAACGATGAAAAGAATTTGGAAGATCTTGGAGAAATACATTTGCCCGATGATGAATCATTCTTACGTCAAACTCCATAAACGATTTGAGGATAGCTCCGGACAAATAAGAAGAGTCAGGTAAGATCCTGGAAAAGGACCTGTGGGTTAAGCCCCACTCAAAAGAACACCGTTGAAAAGATTTAAAAGAGAGATTACACAGGTTGAATTAAATGGCATGAATGAGATAACAACCTCGAGATATCTTCAGCACTCCGAAACAATTGAATATCGAGAAGTGGAAAGATAATAAGGTGCAACGGTAAGAGAAGGTGTTTGAAATGAGGAAAAAGGGATATGGTCAACACCAAAGCTTTACTTAGTTCCACCGGAGAAGAAAGAGAATGAATAATGATGAACTTGAGGTTTCGTTAGAAACTTCATGAGAATCACTGGAAAAGAACATTGAAGGAAAAGAATGGAGAGACTTCCACCAATAAAATGATACTTGATTGAGAAATCTGAGTCCTTGAAGAAAACAAGGGTGGGAGGGCGGGAAAAACAAAGGCAACTTGGAGACGGATGGAACAAACATCGTTGAGAAGAACTGATAAGTGATCTTGCAAATGTTGAAGTGATCGGATTCACTTGAAGAGAAGCACATCGGTGAAAAGGATTGGCATGACAATCTCGATTATCATGACGGATTTGTATTCACATCAGAGTATGAGAACACCGTTTGGGGAAGGTATGGAATCAACATTTGACTTCGAAGCAACTCGAATACCACAACTCAAAACAAAAAAAGAATAGGCTTGCAAAATAAGCCGGAACAAACATATGATAGAGATTTCGTCCGAAGTTTTCGTGGTGGGGCCTACACGGGCTCGATCGTACAGCACCATCATGTACAAGGCAGTGCACATGACATACGAAGGGTCCCCAAGTCGGCAAAGCGAAGGACTCTTTAAGACACAATGTGACCACTGTAAAACCGGCCGTGAATAGGCGGACCACTAGACGTCGAACTCCAATTTCATACCATACATCTGTCAGAAAGATATCCTAAGAGCTACTTGAATTCCCACCTATGAAACTCCTGAAATTTTCCGGTTATGCAATCAGGTGTTGGGGATACAGGGGACGCATAATATCTCACCCAAACTAGCAAATCCTACATCCAGCTGTATCCATCCTTCAACACATAACCAAGAAACCTTCGAAATCGTCTACCTCAACCTTCGAAAAGCATCCGTTATACAAGTTATGGCGATACTCCCGAACTCCCGCCCCAGTACTGGGTGGCGTCGAGGTTATCTCACCAACGAACTGCATAAAAGAGATTTTCGATGTCGGCGTACTAAACTCAGGTATTCCAGAATTGCAACGATAAAATTATGACGACAACACCTCAGAGCTCAACTCCCCAGGACACTTCCACTAAACCCCTGACAGGAGGCACCAAGACAATGTTTTCGTCACAAAACCATCGGAACAATTCCAAGATACCCGCGTGATCCTAAATTTTTTTTAGTGAAATTTGAGAAAAGAGGAGTCAAAACTCTACGTCAGGATGCCTTACCAGAGCGATGAGGAGACTGGGAAGTAAAAAAGAATTCCTAAACTCTCTGATATATAAGTCCTAAATGACTCAAAACGTTTTTCTAGACACAACTCGGCTGCTAAAAACGATCAAGCAATGGGGCTCCTAAGGTCGGGGAAGGCTCTGATACGAACTTGTAACACCCTCGATGCGGCTATATCTCCCACGTGTCGAAGCACGACTTAGAGGCATAACCGCATTGAAAGCAATGTCGCAACTGAGGTAATCTTCACACAACCCATGTAATACATAAGGGAAAGAGATACATAGTTGGCTTACAATCGCCACTTCACACAATTACAAGAATAAAGCATTACATCAACCAAATACACTCAAGGTCCGGCTACGGAACCAAAATAAAAGAAGAACCCCAAATGCGACACGGTCCCCGATCGACCCCAACTGGGCTCCACTACTGATCAACTAGAAAGAAACAACACAAAGGACAAGATCTTAATCGAGCTCCTCCTGAGCTTGGTTGTGTCATCTGCACGGACTCATCGACACATGCAAGCTGGTTTTGGGAGTATCTGTGAGTCACGAGGGCTCAGAAATCTCGCACCCTCGCGATCAAGACTATTTAAGCTTATGGGTAAGGTAAAGGTATGGGGTGGAGCTGCAGCAAGCAACTAACATATATGGTGGCTAACATACGCAAATGAGAGCGAGAAGAGAAGGCAAAGCACGACCGGTAAAAGTATGATCAAGAAGTGATCCTCAACAACCTACGTCAAGCATACCTCCAACAACCATGTTCACTTCTCGGACCCCGCCGGAAAGAGACTATCACGGTTACACACGCGGTTGATTCATTTTAATTAAGGTCAACTTCAGGTTTTCTACAACCGAACGTTAACAAATTCCCATCTGCCCATAACCGCGGGCACGGCTTTCGAAAGTTCAAATCCCTGCAGGGGTGTCCCAACTTAGCCCATCACAAGCTCTCACGGTCAACGAAGGAATAGACCTCCTCCCGAGACATTCCGATCAGACTCGGTATCCCGGTACAACAAGACATTTCGACAGGGTAAATCTAAACCAGCAACACCGCCCGAATGTGCCGATAATTCCCGATAGGAGCTGCACATATCACTTTCTCAGGGCACACTCAGATGAGACTAGCTACGAGTAAAACCAACCCTCAAGTTTCCACGAGGTGGCCCCGCAGGCAGCTCAGTTCGGACTAACACTCAGAGGAGCACTGGCCCGGGGGGGTTAAAAATAATGATGACCCTTGGGCGCGCGACCCCCAAGGGAAAAGAAAAGGCTAGGAGGCAAATGGTAAAACCAATGTTGGGCATTGCTGGAGAAGCTTTACTTAAGGCGAATTGTCAAGGGGTTCCCATATAGCCCAACCGCGTAAGGAACGCAAAATCCGGGAACATAACACCGATATGACGGAAACTAGGGCGGCAAGAGTGGAACAAAACACCAGGCATAAGGCCGAGCCTTCCACCCTTTACCAAGTATATAGATGCATTAATTAAATAAGATATATAGTGATATCCCAACAAATAAGCATGTTCCAACAAGGAACAACATCTCCATGTTCCAACAAGGAACAAACTTCAATCTTCACCTGCAACTAACAACGCTATAAGAGGGGCTGAGCAAAGCGGTAACATAGCCAATCAACGGTTTGCTAGGACAAGGTGGGTTAGAGGCTTGGTTCAACAAAATAGGAGGCATGATAAGCAAGTGGTAGGTATCACAGCATAGGCATAGCAAAAGAGCGAGCATCTAGCGAAGCAAAGATAGAAGTGATTTCGAGGGTATGATCATCTTGCCTGAAATCCCGCAAGGAAGAAGAACGAGTCCATGAAGAAGATAAACGGATGTAGACGAACGGATCCTCACAAGCGCGACGTTAACGGAACCAACCCGAAGAAGCAAACACCGGAAAAGAAAGCACACACATAGTAAACAACCAACACATCAACATGGCATGATGCACAATCGAGTATGATGCATGTCCGGGTTAATGAGGCATGGCATGGCAAAGTGCACAAACAATCCTACAAATTAAGTGGAGCTCAATATGCAACGAGTTGCATATTGACGAAACACCACGTCGATTATTTAGTTCTCTCCTGTTTAAGTACTCAACAATATTAAATGTTGGTTAACATGGCAAGAGGTGGGGCATAACAAAACTACACCATCTAAACCATTTAAATGGGGCCGGATATAACAAACAACAAATCCGGTAAATCCCCATATGCCTTAGTAATTTATTGCAACAACAATTTAAACATTTCAATAGTTGTTATCATGATGCGGATGACATGGACAAATTTATGCAATTTTTATTGAAGTTGACAAGAGCAATAAGAAGCATTGGTCACCGTGGCGGAAACAAAAGGGGTGCCACGACAACGATACCGAAAATGATGCCACGGCAACATATCGGTTCCGATAACTCGATTGAGATGTCGGTGCAAAAGAAAGTGCGGAGAGCGTGCCATGCAAGATGGTGGGGTGATCCCGGTTACCGGGTTCCCATGTATCGACTGCAAGGCAATGAGGAACGCGCAAGGAACAACTTGGACATAGTGCAAAACACGGGCATCTCATACAACCCACATTCGTTCTCGGAAGGTCATGTCGGGGTTAGACCTTCGAAGCGTGCATTTTCAAAGTGAATCGGTTCGGAGGGGAAGTAGTCGTTCTCGCGACGGTAGTGGTTCACGTTTCAAAGAGGAAGTTATTGTTCATGTTCCATAGATGTTCAGGGTCACGACAAGGAATTTGACGTCCACGGGGTCTTCGCGGGTGGACGGTAGTGGTACATTTCGTAGACGTTCGAGCCATCTGTAGCGGTACTTGATGAATCCCGAAACGGACTTGGCATCTTCGTGCATAGGGGTACTTGGCGTTTCCGGAGACGACGGTAGAGGTACTTGACGCGTCGTTGTGGTACTTGGCAAAAAATCACAGAGAAGATGCTTGGTGGTCCTGGTATGGTCTTGGCGTCCATGTAGTCGATCTTGCAGATCTTGACGGTCCAACACAAAACATCACAAGGGGCCTCGGGGCGGCGGCAACAAGGAGACGATGGTGGTGGTGAGCGGCAGAGGCTCACCGGAGAAGCTGGTGGCGACTTGGCGCGACGCGATGGGGCCCCTGGTCGCCGTAGAGGAAGCAGAGAATGGCGCAGGTCTAACAGCTGGGCTCCGGCGAGTCCCCCATGGACTGGGACGAGGAAGCCGCGGCCTCGGGCGCATGTGCAGGGGAGCACCGGGTCGGGAGGCGCGGGATACGCGCCGGGCGGCGAAGCGGAGCAGTGGGCGGCTCCACGGGCCAGACGGCGATGGGATCTGGGCGCGAGCAGGGATGTTGTGGTCGGGGAGGTCTCGCGTGCGGGGCGAGGAAGGGCGAGGAGTGGGGCAGCGCGAGGTGGAAGAGAGGAGTGGGGATCGGGCTGCGAGGAACAGATGGGGGTCGGGCACGATAGAGAGAGATCGAGGGAAGGAGGAGGTTGATCGAGGAGGAGGCAGAAGGGATCGGGCGAGGTGCTCCTCTCGTGCGTGGTGGCGGCGCGAGGGAGGAGACGAGGGAGAGTGGGGGATCGGGCAGGGGGGTTCGGGCTAGGGTTAGGAGGGATTGGTGGGGGCGGCTGGGCCTTGGCCTTGGGCCGGCGCGGGAGGTTGGGAGGCCCAGGCTGCTGGGCTCCTTCTCTCTCTCTCTCTTTCTATAATTCTCTTTTCAAAACAGAAAAATAAAGAGAAAGAAAAAGGGAAGAAAAGAAAGGTTAGAGAAAGAGTTGGGCACGGGGATAATTTCCACGGACTCATAAAAATGTGCACGGTCCATGAAAAATAGGAGTGGAAAGATTGCAGGAATTAAATTCAAAATCATTTGAATTTAATTCAAAAGGTTTGAGCAAGGACTAGGAATTAGAGGTTTCCAAAAATGTTGAGGTTTTAGGAGGAGCCTCGAGAAAAGAGATGAGAGATATTGGCAAGGTTTGAAGGTCAAACACGAAGAGGAATAGACATGGGGAATTATTGCACGTGTGTTCGTGGGTGATTCCAAAAATGGAATATTTAATATAGCTCCCTACACATATTGGGAGATATGTTATAAAGGGAAGTTCACCATGTGAATATCCCTCGATTTAAATGGACCGAAGATCCATCCGATTTTATTTGGTTGAGTTAAGAAAAAGAAATGACAAGATGGCATGAAGACATGATGCAATGCACATGATGTAATGATGAATGCAAAGAACCAAACAAAACACACGACGGAACCCGGAAATATATGGAGGTCTTCTCGAGCATCGGTCTCGGGGCGTTACAACACTCCACCACTACGAGAGGATCTCGTCCCGAGATCTAGAATGGCACCGGAGGGAAAAACGGAAGAGAAAAGAGAAGAGGTAAAACTAAGTTGCTTCTTTGGCAAACGAGTGAAACCAAGGAACCTTGAGAAGGTTGAACAAATTGAAAGAAATAAAACAACGGAGAAGAACAAAGTTGAAAGCACTCCGGTCACAAAAGTATAACAAGAAGAAAGGGAAGTTGAAAACACAAGGTGAAACCTTGCTATGATTAGGATGATTCTCCGGAATAAGGAATTAAATCACTTGGATGAAACAAGAATAAGAATTACATTATGCTTATCCTTCACCAATTAAATTGATGAAAATCAATGGATTTGACATACTACTTATTCTCGTAGAAAAGATTAAAAGAGATATAACATAAACTTGAGAAGGTCTTCCAAGAACCACCGGTAGAATTTGAAAGAACGAAATAACTGATATGACAACGAATGACGACAACTCTTGAACGAACCACCGTGAGAATTGAAAATGAATGAAGAGAAGATAAAGAAACACCGGGAAGAATTATAAAATGAACGAAGATGCTTGAGAGGATTTAAATACATGAGAACGAAGAGATCATGCACTACTTAGAGGATATATGATCGATGCACCGGTAAGATTTGGAGAACGAGAGCTAAAAACTGAGAATGAATAACCCTGAATTGATGAACTCCGGATAACAAAACTGAAAAGACTCCTAAATATCTCCTGATGGGTGAAAAGGATTCTCACAATTGAAAATAATTATGAGAGGATGGCAACAAGCTAGCACCACAAATCTCAGAGAGAACGGATAAGATATGGAGGTAAAACTCTTCTTTGGTCTTCAAATGATGACGAGAAACACCACCAAGAATTATTGAAGCACCCCGGAATGAAAAATGGAAAAAGGTTGAGCCAACAATGAAAAGAATTTGGAAGATCTTGGAGAAATACATTTGCCCGATGATGAATCATTTTTACGTCAAACTCCGAAAAGGATTTGAGGATAGCTCCGGACAAATAAGAAGAGTCAGGTAAGATCGTGGAAAAAGACCTGTGGGTTAAGGCCCACTCAAAAGAACACCGTTGAAAAGATTTAGAAGAGAGATTACACCGGTTGAATTAAATGGCTTGAATGAGATAACAACCTCGAGATATCTTCAGCACTCCCGAACAATTGAATATCGAGAAGTGGAATGATAATAAGGTGCAATGGTAAAAGAAGGTGTTTGAAACAAGGAAAAAGGGATATGGTCAACACCAAAGCTTTACTTAGTTCCACCGGAGAAGAAAGAGATTGAATAATGATGAACTTGAGGTTTCATTAGAAACTTCATGAGAATCACTCGATAAGAACATTGAAGGAAAAGAATGGAGAGACTTCCACCAATAAAATGATACTTGATTGAGAAATCTGAGTCCTTAAAGAAAACAAGGGTGGGAGGGCGGGAAAAACAAAGGCAACTTGGAGACGGATGGAACAAACACCGTTGAGAAGAACTGATAATTGATCTTGCGAATGTTGAAGTGATCGGATCCACTTGAAGAGAAGCACATCGGTGAAAAGGATTGGCATGACAATCTCGATTATCATGACGGATTTGTATTCACATCGGAGTATGAGAACACCGTTTGGGGAAGGTATGGAATCAACATTTGACTTCGAAGCAACTCGAATACCACAACTCAAAAAAAACAAAGAATTGGCTTGCAAAATAAGCCGGAACAAACATATGATAGAATTTCGTCCGAAGTTTTCGTGGTGGGGCCTACACGGGCTCGATCGTACAACACCATCATGTACAAGGCAGTGCACATGACATACGAAGCGTCCCCGAGTCGGCAAAGCCAAGGACTCTTTAAGACACAACGTGACCACTGTAAAACGGACCGTGAATAGGCGGACCACTAGACGTCGAACCCCAATTTCATACCATACATCTGTCGGAAAGATATCCTAAGAGCTACTTGAATTCCCACCTATGAAACTCCTGAAATTTTCCGGTTATGCAATCAGGTGTTGGGGATACAGGGGAAGCATAATATCTCACCCAAACTAGCAAATCCTACATCCAGCTGTATCCATCCTTCAACACATAACCAAGAAACCTTCGAAATCGTCTACCTCAACCGTCGAAAAGCATCCGTTATACAAGTTATGGCGATACTCCCGAACTCCCGCCCCAGTACTGGGTGGCGTCGAGGTTATCTCACCAACGAACTGCATAAAAGAGATTTTCGATGTGAGCATACTAGACTCAGGTATTCCAGAATTGCAACGATAAAATTATGACGACAACACCTCAGAGCTCAACTCCCCAGGACACTTCCACTAAACCCCTGACAGGAGGCACCAAGACAATGTTTTCGTCACAAAACCATCGGAATGATTCCAAGATACCTGCGTGATCCTAAATTTTTTTAGTGAAATTTGAGAAAAGAAGAGTCAAAACTCTACGTCAGGATGCCTTACAAGAGCGATGAGGAGACTGGGAAGTAAAAAGAATTCCTAAACTCTCCGATATATAATTCCTAAATGACTCAAAATATTTTTCTAGACACAACTCGGCTGCTAAAAACGATCAAGCAATGGGGCTCCTAAGGTCGGGGAAGGCTCTGATACCAACTTGTAACACCCTCGATGCGGCTATATCTCCCATGTGTCGAAGCACGACTTAGAGGCATAACCGCATTGAAAGCAATGTCGCAAGTGAGGTAATCTTCACACAACCCATGTAATACATAAGGGAAAGAGATACATAGTTGGCTTACAATCGCCACTTCACACAATTACAAGAATAAAGCATTACATCAACCAAATACAATCAAGGTCTGGCTACGGAACCAAAATAAAAGAAGAACCCCAAATGCGACACGGTCCCCGATCGCCCCCAACTGGGCTCCACTACTGATCAACTAGAAATAAACAACACAAAGGACAAGATCTTCATCGAGCTCCTCCTGAGCTTGGTTGCGTCATCTGCACCGACTCATCGACACCTGCAAGCTGGTTTTGCGAGTATCTGTGAGTCACGGGGGCTCAGCAATCTCGCACCCTCACGATCAAGACTATTTAAGCTTATGGGTAAGGTAAAGGTATGGGGTGGAGCTGCAGCAAGCGACTAACATATATGGTGGCTAACATACGCAAATGGGAGCGAGAAGAGAAGGCAAAGCACGGTCGGTAAAAGTATGATCAAGAAGTGATCCTAAACAACCTACGTCAAGCATAACTCCAACAACCGTGTTCACTTCCCGGACCCCGCCGGAAAGAGACTATCACGGTTACGCACGCGGTTGATTCATTTTAATTAAGGTCAACTTCAGGTTTTCTACAACCGGACGTTAACAAATTCCCGTCTGCCCATAACCGCGGGCACAGCTTTCGAAAGTTCAAATCCCTGCAGGGGTGTCCCAACTTAGCCCATCACAAGCTCTCACGGTCAACGAAGGAATAGACCTCCTCCCAAGACATTCCAATCAGACTCGGTATCCCGGTACAACAAGACATTTCGACAGGGTAAAACAAAACCAGCAACACCGCCCGAATGTGTCGACAATTCCTGATAGGAGCTGCACATATCTCTTTCTCAGGGCACACTCAGATGAGACTAGCTACGAGTAAAACCAACCCTCAAGTTTCCCCGAGGTGGCCCCACAGGCAGCTCAGTTCGGACCAACACTCAGAGGAGCACTGGCCCCGGGGGGGGGGGGGGGGGTTAAAAATAATAATGACCCTTGGGCGCGTGACCCCCAAGGGAAAAGAAAAGGCTAGGAGGCAAATGGTAAAACCAATGTTGGGCATTGCTGGAGAAGCTTTACTTAAGGCAAACTGTCAAGGGGTTCCCATATAGCCCAACTGCGTAAGGAACGCAAAATCCGGGAACATAACACCGATATGACGGAAACTAGGGCGGCAAGAGTGGAACAAATCACCAGGCATAAGGCCGAGCCTTCCACCCTTTACCAAGTATATAGATGCATTAATTAAATAAGATATATAGTGATATCCCAACAAATAAGATTGTTCCAACAAGGAATAACATCTCCATGTTCCAACAAGGAACAAACTTCAATCTTCACCTGCAACTAACAATGCTATAAGAGGGGCTGAGCAAAGCGGTAACATAGCCAATCAACGGTTTGCTAGGACAAGGTGGGTTAGAGGCTTGGTTCAACAAAATAGGAGGCATGATAAGCAAGTGGTAGGTATCGCAGCATAGGCATAGCAAAAGAGCGAGCATCTAGCAAAGCAAAGATAGAAGTGATTTCGAGGGTATGATCATCTTGCCTGAAATCCCGCAAGGAAGAAGAATGAGTCCATGAAGAAGATAAACGGACGTAGACGAACGGATCCTCACAAGCGCGACGTTAACGGAACCAACCCGAAGAAGCAAACACCGGAAAAGAAAGCACACACATAGTAAACAACCAACACATCAACATGGCATGATGCACAATCGAGTATGATGCATGTCCGGGTTAATGAGGCATGGCATGGCAAAGTGCACAAACAATCCTACAAATTAAGTGGAGGTCAATATGCAACGAGTTGCATATTGACGAAACACCACGTCGATGATTTAGTTCTCTCCCGTTTAAGTACTCAACAATATTAAATGTTGGTTAACATGGCAAGAGGTGGGGCATAACAAAACTACACCATCTAAACCATTTAAATGGGCCCGAATATAACAAACAACAAATCCGGTAAATCCCCATATGCCTTAGTAAATTATTGCAACAACAATTTAAACATTTCAATAGTTGTTATCATGATGCGGATGACATGGACAAGTTTATGCAATTTTTATTGAAGTTGACAAGAGCAATAAGAAGCATTGGTCACCGTGGCGGAAACAAAAGGGGTGCCACGACAACGATACCGAAAATGATGCCACGGCAACATATCGGTTCTGATAACTCGATTGAGATGTCGGTGCACAAGAAAGTGCGGAGAGCGTGCCATGCAAGATGGTGGGGTGATCCCGGTTACCGGGTTCCCACGTGTCGATGGCAAGGCAATGAGGAACGCGCAAGGAACAACTCGGACGTGGTGCAAAACACGGGCATTTCATACACCCCACATTCGTTCTCGGAAGGTCATCTCGGGGTTATACCTTCGAAGCGTGCATTTTCGAAGTGAATCGGTTCGGAGGGGAAGTAGTCGTTCTCGCGACGGTAGTGGTTCACGTTTTGAAGAGGAAGTAATTGTTCATGTTCCGTAGATGTTCGGGGTCACGACAAGGAACTTGACGTCCATGGGGTCTTCGCGGGTGGACGGTAGTGGTACACGTTTCGTAGACCTTCGAGCCATCTGTAGCGGTATTTGATGAGTCCCGAAACAAACTTGGCGTCTTCGTGTGTAGGGGTACTTGGCGTTTCCGGAGACGACGGTATAGGTACTTGACGCGTCGTTGTGGTACTTGGCAAAAAATCACAGAGAAGATGCTTGGCGGTCCTGGTATGGTCTTGGTGTCCATGTAGTCGATCTTGCAGATCTTGACGGTCCAACACAAAACATCACAAGGGGCCTCGGGGCGGCGGCAGCAAGGAGACGATGGTGGTGGTGAGCGGCAGAGGCTCACCCGAGAAGCTGGTGGCGACTTGGCGCGACGCGATGGGGCCCCTGGTCGCCGTAGAGGAAGTAGCGGATGGCGCAGGTCCAACGGCTGGGCTCCGGCGAGTCCCCCATGGACTGGGACGAGGAAGCCGCGGCCTCGGGCGCATGTGCAGGGGAGCACCGGGTCGGGAGGCGCGGGATACGCGCCGGGCAGCGAAGCGGAGCAGTGGGCGGCTCCACGGGACAGACGGTGATGGGATCTGGGCGCGAGCAGGGATGCGGTGGTCGGGGAGGTCTCGCATGCTGGGCGAGGAAGGCCGAGGAGAGGGGCAGCGCGAGGTGGAAGAGAGGAGTGGGGATCGGGCTGCGAGGGAAAGATGGGGGTCGGGCACGAGGGAGAGATATCGAGGGAAGGAGGAGGTCGAGCGAGGAGGAGGCAGAAGGGATCGGGCGAGGCGCTCCTCTCGTGTGTGGTGACGGCGCGAGGGAGGAGACGAGGGAGAGTGGGGGATCGGGCAGGGGGGTTCGGGCTAGGGTTAGGAGGGATTGGTGGGGGCGGCTGGGCCTTGGCCTTGGGCCGGCGTGGGAGGTTGGGAGGCCCAGGCTGCTGGGCTCCTTCTCTCTCTCTCTTTCTCTAATTCTCTTTTCAAAACAGAAAAATAAAGAGACAGAAAAAGGGAAGAAAAGAAAGGTTAGAGAAAGAGTTGGGCACGGGGATAATTTCCACAGACTCGTAAAAATGTGCACGGTCCATGAAAAATAGGAGTGGCAAGATTGCAGGAATTAAATTCAAAATCATTTGAATTTAATTCAAAAGGTTTGAGCAAGGACTAGGAATTAGGGGTTTCCAATAATGTTGAGGTTTTAGGAGGAGCCTCGATAAAAGAGATGAGAGATATTGGCAAGGTTTGAAGGTCAAACACGAAGAGGAATAGACATGGGGAATTATTGCACATGTGTTCGTGGGTGATTCCGAAAATGGAATATTTAATATAGCTCCCTACACATATTGGGAGATATGTTATAAAGAGAATTTCACCATGTGAATATCCCTCGATTTAAATGGACCGAAGATCCATCCGATTTTATTTGGTTGAGTTAAGAAAAAGAAATGACAAGATGGCATGAAGACATGATGCAATGCACATGATGTAATGATGAATGCAAAGAACCAAACAAAACACACGACGGAACCCAGAAATATATGGAGGTCTTCTCGAGCATCGGTCTCGGGGCGTTACAACACTCCACCAGTACGAGAGGATCTCGTCCCGAGATCTAGAATGGCACCGGAGGGAAAAACAGAAGAGAAAAGAGAAGAGGTAAAACTAAGTTGCTTCTTTGACAAACGAGTGAAACCAAGGAACCTTGAGAAGGTTGAACAAATTGAAAGAAATAAAACAACGGAGAAGAACAAAGTTGAAAGCACTCCGGTCACAAAAGTATAACGAGAAGAAAGGGAAGTTGAAAACACAAGGTGAAACCTTGCTATGATTTAGATGAATCTCCAAAATAAGGAATTAAATCACTTGGATGAAACAAGACTAAGAATTACATTATGCTTATCCTTCACCAATTAAATTGATGACAATCAATGGATTTGAGATACTACTTATTCTCGTAGAAAATATTAAAAGAGATATAACATAAACTTGAGAAGGTCTTCCAAAGAACCACCGGTAGAATTTGAAAGAACGAAAGAATTGATATGACAACGAATGACAAGAACTCTTGAACGAACCACCGAGAGAATGGAAAATGAACGAAGAGAAGATAAAGAAACACCGGGCAGAATTATAAAATGAACGAAGATGCTTGAGAGGATTTAGATACATGAGAACGAAGAGATCATGCACTGCTTAGAGGATATATGATCGATGCACCGGTAAGATTTGGAGAACGAGAGCTAAAAACTGAGAATGAATAACCCTGAATTGATGAACTCCGGATAACAAAACTGAAAAGACTCCTGAATATCTCCTGATGGGTGAAAAGGATTCTCACAATTGAAAATAATTATGAGAGTATGGCAACAAGTTAGCACCACAAATCTCTGAGAGAACGGATAAGATATGGAGGTAAAACTCTTCTTCGGTCTTCAAATGACGACGAGAAACACCACCAAGAATTATTGAAGCACACCGGAATGAAAAATGGAAAAAGGTTGAGCCAACGATGAAAAGAATTTGGAAGATCTTGGAGAAATACATTTGCCCGATGACGAATCATTCTTACGTCAAACTCCGAAAAGGATTTGAGGATAGCTCCGGACAAATAAGAAGAGTCAGGTAAGATCCTGGAAAAAGACCTGTGGGTTAAGGCCCACTCAAAAGAACACCGTTGAAAAGATTTAAAAGAGAGATTACACCGGTTGAATTAAATGGCTTGAATGAGATAACAACCTCGAGATATCTTCAGCACTCCGGAACAATTGAATATCGAGAAGTGGAATTATAATAAGGTGCAACGGTAAGAGAAGGTGTTTGAAACGAGGAAAAAGGGATATGGTCAACACCAAAGCTTTACTTAGTTCCACCAGAGAAGAAAGAGAATGAATAATGATGAACTTGAGGTTTCGTTAGAAACTTCATGAGAATCACTGGATAAGAACATTGAAGGAAAAGAATGGAGAGACTTCCACCAATAAAATGATACTTGATTGAGAAATCTGAGTCCTTGAAGAAAACAAGGGTGGGAGGGCGGGAAAAACAAAGGTAACTTGGAGACGGATGGAACAAACACCATTGAGAAGAACTGATAATTGATCTTCCGAATGTTGAAGTGATCGGATCCACTTGAAGAGAAGCACATCGGTGAAAAGGATTGGCATGACAATCTCGATTATCAGGACGGATTTGTATTCACATCAGAGTATGAGAACACCGTTTGGGGAAGGTATGGAATCAACATTTGACTTCGAAGCAACTCGAATACCACAACTCAAAACAAAACAAAGAATTGGCTTGCAAAATAAGCCGGAACAAACATATGATAGAGATTTCGTCCGAAGTTTTCATGGTGGGGCCTACACGGGCTCGATCGTACAACACCATCATGTACAAGGCAATGCACATGACATACGAAGCGTCCCCGAGTCGGCAAAGCTAAGGACTCTTTAAGACACAATGTGACCACTGTAAAACCGACCGTGAATAGGCGGACCACTAGACGTCGAACCCCAATTTCATACCATACATTTGTCGGAAAGATATCCTAAGAGCTACTTGAATTCCCACCTATGAAACTGCTGAAATTTTCCGGTTATGCAATCAGGTGTTGGGGATACAGGGGAAGCATAATATCTCACCCAAACTAGCAAATCCTACATCCAGCTGTATCCATCCTTCAACACATAACCAAGAAACCTTCGAAATCGTCTACATCAACCTTCGAAAAGCATCCGTTATACAAGTTATGGCGATACTCCTGAACTCCCGCCCCAGTACTGGGTGGCGTCGAGGTTATCTCACCAACGAACTGCATAAAAGGAGATTTTCGATGTCGGCGTACTAAACTCAGGTATTCCAGAATTGCAACGATAAAATTATGACGACAACACCTCAGAGCTCAACTCCCCGGGACACTTCCACTAAACCCCTGACAGGAGGCACCAAGACAATGTTTTCGTCACAAATCCATCGGAATGATTCCAAGATACCCGCGTGATCCTAAATTTTTTTTAGTGAAATTTGAGAAAAGAAGAGTCAAAACTCTACGTCAGGATGCCTTACCAGAGCGATGAGGAGACTGGGAAGTAAAAAGAATTCCTAAACTCTCCGATATATAATTCCTAAATGACTCAAAATATTTTTCTAGACACAACTCGGCTGCTAAAAACGATCAAGCAATGGGGCTCCTAAGGTCGGGGAAGGCTCTGATACCAACTTGTAACTCCCTCGATGCGGCTATATCTCCCACGTGTCGAAGCACGACTTAGAGGCATAACCGCATTGAAAGCAATGTCGCAAGTGAGGTAATCTTCACACAACCCATGTAATACATAAGGGAAAGAGATACATAGTTGGCTTACAATCGCCACTTCACACAATTACAAGAATAAAGCATTACATCAACCAAATACAATCAAGGTCCGGCTATGGAACCAAAATAAAAGAAGAACCCCAAATGCGACACGGTCCTCGATCGACCCCAACTGGGCTCCACTACTGATCAACTAGAAAGAAACAACACAAAGGACAAGATCTTCATCGAGCTCCTCCTCAGCTTGGTTGCGTCATCTGCACAGACTCATCGATACCTGCAAGCTGGTTTTGGGAGTATCTATGAGTCACGGGGGCTCAGCAATCTCGCACCCTCGCGATCAAGACTATTTAAGCTTATGGGTAAGGTAAAGGTATGGGGTGGAGCTGCAGCAAGCGACTAACATATATGGTTTCTAACATATGCAAATGAGAGCGAGAAGAGTAGGCAAAGCACGGTCGGTAAAAGTATGATCAAGAAGTGATCCTAAACAACCTACGTCAAGCATAACTCCAACAACCGTGTTCACTTCCCGGACCCCGCCGGAAAGAGACTATCACGGTTACACACGCGGTTGATTCATTTTAATTAAGGTCAACTTCAGGTTTTCTACAACCGGACGTTAACAAATTCCCATCTGCCCATAACCGCGGGCACGGCTTTCGAAAATTCAAATCCCTGCAGGGGTGTCCCAACTTAGCCCATCACAAGCTCTCACGGTCAACAAAGGAATAGACCTCCTCCCGAGACATTCCGATCAGACTCGGTATCCCGGTACAACAAGACATTTCGACAGGGTAAAACTAAACCAGCAACACCGCCCGAATGTGCCGACAATTCCCGATAGGAGCTGCACATATCTCTTTCTCAGGGCACACTCAGATGAGACTAGCTACGAGTAAAACCAACCCTCAAGTTTCCCCGAGGTGGCCCCACAGGCAGCTCAGTTCGGACCAACACTCAGAGGAGCACTGGCCCAGGGGGGGGTTAAAATAATGATGACCCTTGGGCGCGCGACCCCCAAGGGAAAAGAAAAGTCTAGGAGGCAAATGGTAAAACCAATGTTGGGCATTGCTGGAGAAGCTTTACTTAAGGCGAACTGTCAAGGGGTTCCCATAGAGCCCAACCGCGTAAGGAACGCAAAATCCGGGAACATAACACCGATATGACAGAAACTAGGGCGGCAAGAGTGGAACAAAACACCAGGCATAAGGCCGAGCCTTCCACCCTTTACCAACTATATAGATGCATTAATTAAATAAGATATATAATGATATCCCAACAAATAAGATTGCTCCAACAAGGAATAACATCTCCATGTTCCAACAAGGAACAAACTTCAATCTTCACCTGCAACTAACAATGCTATAAGAGGGGCTGAGCAAAGTGGTAACATAGCCAATCAATGGTTTGCTAGGACAAGGTGGGTTAGAGGCTTGGTTCAACAAAATAGGAGGCAAGATAAGCAAGTGGTAGGTATCGCAGCATAGGCATAGCAAAAGAGCGAGCATCTAGCAAAGCAAAGATAGAAGTGATTTCGAGGGTATGATCATCTTGCCTGAAATCCCGCAAGGAAGAAGAACGAGTCCATGAAGAAGATAAACAGACGTAGACGAACGGATCCTCACAAGCGCGACGTTAACGGAACCAACCCGAAGAAGCAAACACCGGAAAAGAAAGCACACACATAGTAAACAACCAACACATCAACATGGCATGATGCACAATCGAGTATGATGCATGTCCGGGTTAATGAGGCATGGCATGGCAAAGTGCACAAACAATCCTACAAATTAAGTGGAGCTCAATATGCAACGAGTTTCATATTGACGAAACACCACGTCGATTATTTAGTTCTCTCCCGTTTAAGTACTCAACAATATTAAATGTTGGTTAACATGGCAAGAGGTGGGGCATAACAAAACTAAACCATCTAAACCATTTAAATGGGGCCGGATATAACAAACAACAAATCCGGTAAATCCCCATATGCCTTAGTAAATTATTGCAACAACAATTTAAACATTTCAATAGTTGTTATCATGATGCGGATGACATGGACAAGTTTATGCAATTTTTATTGAAGTTGACAAGAGCAATAAGAAGCATTGGTCACTGTGGCGGAAACAAAAGGGGTGCCACGACAACGATACCGAAAATGATGCCACGGCAACATATCGGTTCCGATAACTCGATTGAGATGTCGGTGCAAAAGAAAGTGCGGAGAGCGTGCCATGCAAGATGGTGGGGTGATCCCGGTTACCGGGTTCCCACGTGTCGACGGCAAGGCAATGAGGAACGCGCAAGGAACAACTCGGACATGGTGCAAAACATGGGCATCTCATACACCCCACATTCGTTCTCGGAAGGTCATCTCGGGATTATACCTTCGAAGCGTGCATTTTCAAAGTGAATCGGTTCGGAGGGGAAGTAGTCTCGCGACGGTAGTGGTTCACGTTTCAAAGAGGAAGTAATTGTTCATGTTCCGTAGATGTTCGGGGTCACGACAAGGAACTTGACGTCCACGGGGTCTTCGCGGGTGGACGGTAGTGGTACATGTCTCGTAGACGTTCGAGCCATCTGTAGCGGTACTTGATGAATCCCGAAACGGACTTGGCGTCTTCGTGCGTAGGGGTACTTGGCGTTTCCGGAGACGACGATAGAGGTACTTGACGCGTCGCTGTGGTACTTGGCAAAAAATCACAGAGAAGATGCTTGGCGGTCCTGGTATGGTCTTGGCGTCCATGTAGTCGATCTTGCAGATCTTGACGGTCCAACACAAAACATCACAAGGGGCCTCGGGGCGGCGGCAGCAAGGTGACGATGGTGGTGGTGAGCGGCAGAGGCTCACCGGAGAAGCTGCTGGCGACTTGGCGCGATGCGATGGGGCCCCTGGTCGCCGTAGAGGAAGCAGAGGATGGCGCAGGTCCAACGGCTGGGCTCCGGCGAGTCCCCCATGGACCGGAACGAGGAAGCCGCGGCCTCGGGCGCATGTGCAGGGGAGCACCGGGTCGGGAGGCGCGGGATACGCGTCGGGCGGCGAAGCGGAGCAGTGGGCGGCTCCACGGGCCAGACGGCGATGGGATCTGGGCGCGAGCAGGGATGCGGTGGTCGGGGAGGTCTCGTGTGCGGGGTGAGGAAGGGCGAGTAGAGGGGCAGCGCGAGGTGGAAGAGAGGAGTGGGGATCGTGCTGCGAGGGAAAGATGGGGGTCGGGCACGAGAGAGAGAGATCGAGGGAAGGAGGAGGTCGAGCGAGGAGGAGGCAGAAGGGATCGGGCGAGGCGCTCCTCTCGTGCGTGGTGACGGCGCGAGGGAGGAGACGAGGGAGAGTGGGGGATCGGGCAGGGTGGTTCGGGCTAGGGTTAGGAGGGATTGGTGGGGGCGGCTGGGCCTTGGCCTTGGGCCGGCGCGGGAGGTTGGGAGGCCCAGGCTGCTGGGCTCCTTCTCTCTCTCTCTTTCTCTAATTCTCTTTTCAAAACAAAAAAATAAAGAGAAAGAAAAAGGGAAGAAAAGAAAGGTTAGAGAAAGAGTTGGGCACGGGGATAATTTCCACGGACTCGTAAAAATGTGCACGGTCCATGAAAAATAGGAGTGGCAAGATTGCAGGAATTAAATTCAAAATCATTTGAATTTAATTCAAAAGGTTTGAGCAAGGACTAGGAATTAGAGGTTTCCAAAAATGTTGAGGTTTTAGGAGGAGCCTCGATAAAAGAGATGCGAGATATTGGCAAGGTTTGAAGGTCAAACACGAAGAGGAATAGACATGGGGAATTATTGCACGTGTGTTCGTGGGTGATTCCGAGAGTGGAATATTTAATATAGCTCCCTACACATATTGGGAGATATGTTATAAAGAGAATTTCACCATGTGAATATCCCTCGATTTAAATGGACCGAAGATCCATCTGATTTTATTTGGTTGAGTTAAGAAAAAGAAATGACAAGATGGCATGAAGACATGATGCAATGCACATGATGTAATGATGAATGCAAAGAACCAAACAAAACACACGACGGAACCCGGAAATATATGGAGGTCTTCTCGAGCATCGGTCTCGGGGCGTTACAACACTCCACCACTACGAGAGGATCTCGTCCCGAGATCTAGAATGGCACCGGAGGGAAAAACGGAAGAGAAAAGAGAAGAGGTAAAATTAAGTTGCTTCTTTGACAAACGAGTGAAACCAAGGAACCTAGAGAAGGTTGAACAAATTGAAAGAAATAAAACAACGGAGAAGAACAAAGTTGAAAGCACTCCGGTCACAAAAGTATAACAAGAAGAAAGGGAAGTTGAAAACACAAGGTGAAACCTTGCTATGATTTAGATGAATCTCCGGAATAAGGAATTAATCACTTGGATGAAACAAGAATAAGAATTACATTATGCTTATCCTTCACCAGTTAAATTGATGACAATCAATGGATTTGACATACTACCTATTCTCGTAGAAAAGATTAAAAGAGATATAACATAAACTTGAGAAGGTCTTCCAAGAACCACCGGTAGAACTTGAAAGAACGAAAGAATTGATATGACAACGAATGACGAGAACTCTTGAACGAACCACCGTGAGAATTGAAAATGAACGAAGAGAAGATAAAGAAACACCGGGAAGAATTATAAAATGAACGAAGATGCTTGAGAGGATTTAGATACATGAGAACAAAGAGATCATGCACTGCTTAGAGGATATATGATCGATGCACCGGTAAGATTTGGAGAACGAGAGCTGAAAACTGAGAATGAATAACCCTGAATTGATGAACTCCGGATAACAAAACTGAAAAGACTCCTGAATATCTCCTGATGGGTGAAAAGGATTCTCACAATTGAAAATAATTATGAGAGGATGGCAACAAGCTAGCACCACAAATCTCTGATAGAACGGATAAGATATGGAGGTAAAACTCTTCTTCGGTCTTCAAATGACGACGAGAAACACCACCAAGAATTATTGAAGCACACCAGGATGAAAAATGGAAAAAGGTTGAGCCAACGATGAAAAGAATTTGGAAGATCTTGGAGAAATACATTTGCCCGATGATGAATCATTCTTACGTCAAACTCCGAAAAGGATTTGAGGATAGCTCCAGACAAATAAGAAGAGTCGGGTAAGATCCTGGAAAAAGAACTGTGGGTTAAGGCCCACTCAAAAGAACACCGTTGAAAAGATTTAAAAGAGAGATTACACCGGTTGAATTAAATGGCTTGAATGAGATAACAACCTCGAGATATCTTCAGCACTCCGGAACAATTGAATATCGAGAAGTGGAATGATAATAAGGTGCAACGGTAAGAGAAGGTGTTTGAAACGAGGAAAAAGGGATATGGTCAACACCAAAGCTTTACTTAGTTCCACCGGAGAATAAAGAGAATGAATAATGATGAACTTGAGGTTTCGTTAGAAACTTCATGAGAATCACTGGATAAGAACATTGAAGGAAAAGAATGCAGAGACTTCCACCAATAAAATGATACTTGATTGAGAAATCTGAGTCCTTGAAGAAAACATGGGTGGGAGGGTGGGAAAAACAAAGGCAACTTGGAGACGGATGGAACAAACATCGTTGAGAAGAACTGATAATTGATCTTGCGAATGTTGAAGTGATCGGGTCCACATGAAGAGAAGCACATCGGTGAAAAGGATTGGCATGACAATATCGATTATCATGACGGATTTGTATTCACATGGAGTATGAGAACACCGTTTGGGGAAGGTATGGAATCAACATTTGACTTCGAAGCAACTCGAATACCACAACTCAAAACAAAACAAAGAATTGGCTTGCAAAATAAGCCGGAACAAACATATGATAGAGATTTCATCCGAAGTTTTCATGGTGGGGCCTACACGGGCTCGATCGTACAGCACCATCATGTACAAGGCAGTGCACATGACATACGAAGCGTCCCCGAGTCGGCAAAGCCAAGGACTCTTTAAGACACAACGTGACCACTGTAAAACCGACCGTGAATAGGCGGACCACTAGACGTCGAACCCCAATTTCATACCATACATCTGTCGGAAAGATATCCTAAGAGCTACTTGAATTCCCACCTATGAAACTCTCGAAATTTTCCGGTTATGCAATCAGGTGCTGGGGATACAGGGGAAGCATAATATCTCACCCAAACTAGCAAATCCTACATCCAGCTGTATCCATCCTTCAACACATAACCAAGAAACCTTCGAAATCGTCTACCTCAACCTTCGAAAAGCATCCGTTATACAAGTTATGGCAATACTCCCGAACTCCCGCCCCAGTACTGGGTGGCGTCGAGGTTATCTCACCAACGAACTGGATAAAAGAGATTTTCGATGTCGGCATACTAAACTCAGGTATTCCAGTATTGCAACGATAAAATTATGACGACAACACCTCAGAGCTCAACTCCCCGGGACACTTCCACTAAACCCCTGACAGGAGGCACCAAGACAATGTTTTCGTCACAAAACCATCGGAACGATTCCAAGATACCTGCGTGATCCTAAATTTTTTTTAGTGAAATTTGAGAAAAGAAGAGTCAAAACTCTACGTCAGGATGCCTTACCAGAGCGATGAGGACACAGGGAAGTAAAAAGAATTCCTAAACTCTCCGATATATAATTCCTAAATGACTCAAAACATTTTTCTAGACACAACTCAGCTGCTAAAAACGATCAAGCAACGGGGCTCCTAAGATCGAGGAAGGCTCTGATACCAACTTGTCACACCCTCGATGCGACTATAGCTCCCACGTGTCGAGGCACGAATTAGAGACATAATCGCATTGAAGGCATTTGTCGCAAGTTAGGCAATCTTCACAAACATCCCATGTAATATGAATAATAAAAGGGAGATAACATAGTTGGCTTACACTCGCCACGTCAATCAAGTACATAAATAACATTACATCAACCAACACTCATGGCCCGACTACGGTGCCAAAATAAAAGAGAACCCAACATGCGACACGATCCCAATCGCCCACAACTGGGCACCACTACTAATCATCGGGAAAGGAAACATAGTATCGTTGAGAGTCTTCGTCGAACTCCCACTTGAGCTCATACGCGTCTCCTGGAGCGAAATCATCAGGCCCTGCATCTGGTGTAATAGTAATCTGTGAGCCACAGGGACTCAGCAATCTCGCACCCTCACGATCAAGACTATTCAAGGTTATGGGTATGGCAAGGTGAATAAGAGTGGAGCGGCAGCAAGCGACTAGCAAGTATGGTGGCTAACTTATTCGCAAAAGAGAGTGAGAAGAGGAGGCAAAGCACGAGCGAGAAACTAGAGAACTACCTGCGCAAACATTACTCCAACACCGTGTCCACTTCCCGGACTCTGCCGAGAAGAGGCCATCACGGTAACACACTCGGTTGATTCATTTCAATTAAATTAATGTTCAAGTTATCTACAACTGGACATTAACAAATTCCCATCTGCCCATAACCGCGGGCATGGCTTTTGAAAGTTCAATCCCTGCAGGGGAGTCCCAACTTAGCCCATGACAAGCTCTCACGGTCAACGAAGGAATAGACCTCCTCCCAAGACGTTCCGACCAGACTCGGTATCTCGGTAACTCAAGACACTTCGACAGGTTAAATTAAGACCATCAACAGCCCGAATGTGCCGACAAATCCCGATAGGAGCTGCACATATCTCGTTCTCAGGGCACACTTAGATGAGACTAGCTATGAGTAAAACCAACCCTCAAGTTCCCCCGAGGTGGCCCCGCAGGCAGCTCAGTTCGGACCAACACTCAGAGTGAGCACTGGCCCGGGGGGGTTAAAATAAGATGACCCTTGGGCTCCGGTAACCCAAGGAAAAAAGAGGCTAGGTGGAGAATGGTAAAACCAAGGTTGGGCATTGCTGGAAAAGCTTTAATCAAGGCGAACTATCAAGGGGTTCCCATTATAACCCAACCGCGTAAGGAACGCAAAATCCGGGAATATAACACCTATATGACGGAAACAAGGGAGGCAAGAGTGGAACAAAACACTAGCGAGAGGCCGAGTCTTCCACCCTTTACCAAGTATATAGATGCATTGAAGATAACATGGCAATATAATGATATCCCAACAATTAAATAAAAGATGTTCCAACAAGGAACGACCTCCAATCTTCACCTGCAACTAGCAACGCTATAAGAGGGGCTGAGCAAAGCGGTAACATAGCCAATCAACGATTTGCTAGGACAATGGTGGGTTAGAGGTTTCACATGGCAATTTGGGAGGCTTGCAAGCAAGTGGTAGGCATCATAGCAATGGCATAGAAAAGAGCGAGCAAGCTAGCATAGCAAAGATAGTAGTGATTTCGAGGGTATGATCATCTTGCCTGCACAGTCGTCAGAGTTGACTGGATCCTCAAAAGCAAACTCAACGGGCTCCTTGTTAGTGAACTCGTCTCTCGGCTCTACCCAAACAAGACAAACAAGCAACAAGGATACAATCAACCACGTGCAAGATCAAGCAACATGATGAAATGATGATATGCTATGCGGGATGCGATGCGGGATGCAAAATGCAAGATATGACAGGAAATGCATAAACCTGGCCTCAACTTGGAATTCCAAGGGTGCCACTTGAAAGATGAGGTGAAAGAGCTTGAAAACGATATAAAGATCGCGGGAATCGGAGTTACGGTTTGGAAATGGCAAGCGATTCAAATATGACACCGGTCTGCGATTTACAGCAAGTAGGCATCTAAATGCAATGAGATGAACATGCTACAGCAACCAAACATGACAACAAAATACATGGCAGGGATGCATACAAGATTCTTAACAAAAGTCTAGCACTGAGCTACGGCCAATTCATCCATTAGGAGGTTCAAACAAGCATGGCAAAAACGCAAATGGTAAAACAGATCTGAGACTTAGTGAAATAAACACTTGTCTGGAATTTCAGATCATATAGCCCTCTTCGGAGCAACAAAACAACATGCTACAGGACCTGAACATGACAAAGAAAGACATGGCATGGAGCTACTCAACAAGCTTAACAAAAGTCCCTTAGTGACCTTGAGCCAAAAGGGATCACAAAATACAATTGCAAGCACGCGAACATAGCGAAAACAAAATCAGTTTTCAGACTTAGTGAAAACTGGGACATGCTGAAATATAACTCACGAAGGCATGTTTACGAGCTCGATGCACTCACTACGGTGCAAGTCATGGAAAGGCAAGCATACACCCATAAAGAAGGCACAAAATACAAGCTAGACATGGCAAGAACAATGGCATAGCATGCACGGATCAACTACAATAACAACAACAAAATCGCAAACAAGTTGACGATCTGCCCAGATTCACAACGAAGCAAAAGTAGAGCTCGATTGACTCTAGCTAGGGTGCTCCATAATTGCAAACAAAGACACGGATTGATAGAGCATAACAAGACTAACAAAACTCCCTTACTGATCATCCTCAAAAGAGGCACGGATCACTAGGAAACAACAAGAACATATGGCATCGTGAACAAAAACAATCCCAGGACTTTGTGAAATCACAAAGTCCCTGAAAACAGAATTAGCAAGTGCACCACTTTGCAAGCTTGCACAACTCACCACACACATCCTAAAAATACATGGGTTGCACCTCTGGAAAGATGACAAAACCCTTAACAAAACATATGAAGAACTCACGGGCATAACATGCACACATTAATCATGGCAAAAATGACAGAAGTCTAAGATGAACTAGCAGATCTGACAAATAACTCATGAAGCCTCCTTCTAACAGCATTTCGGGCATCCAGATGAGCTCAACTAAAAATGATGCAATGGAATGAAATGATGTACACATCGATGCGAACATTTTGATATACTATATGTCCAAATCGGAGCTACGTATGCGGAGATATCACTGGTCAATGTATGCATAAAAATTAGGGTTCAGGGGACAAGTCAACCGAGGGATCCTCAGATCCAGATCTGGACGGCGCGGAAATCGAGGTCGCCGGATTTCCTGTTCACCGCCGGAGAAGTGGAGGCGGCCGGCGAGGTCGGGGTGGGATCCGGCCGGAGAAGTGGAGGCGGTGGCCGGAGCTCAGGGAACGAGGCGGCGGCGGCGGCGGTGGGCGACCGGGGCGGCGGCGGCTGGTGGCGGAGAGGGGCGGCCACGGTGGTGCGGTGCGGCGACGCCGGCCACCGGAGATGGCGCACGGCGGCGGGGCGGCCGGGCTCGATGAAGACGGCGGCGGCTCACGGTAGGAGGCGGCGCAGGCGGCTCGGGCCCTCGGGGGCTCTCCACGGGCCAAGCGGGCCGCGGCGGGAGGCGGACGGCGGCGGCCATGTGGCGGCGAGCCACTGGCTGCGGGCGGCGGCGGGAGAGATCCGGACGTTGTCCGGCCTTTCCGGACACGTCCGGTGTGGCGGGGAGAGGATTTTTTTTAGGGTTTCGAGAGGGGATCCGCGAATTTGGAATGGGGGGTGTATATATAGGCATAGGGGGAGCTAGGAGAGTCCAAATGAGGTGCGGTTTTCGGCCACGCGATCGTGATTGAACTCTCTAGGACATGGAGCAGAGTTTGGTGGGTTTTGGGCCAAATTGGAGGGGTGTTGGGCTGCAACACACACGAGGCCTTTTCGGTCCCTCGGTTAACCATTGGAGTATCAAACGAAGTCCAAATGACATGAAACTTGACAGGCGGTCTACCGGTAGTAAACTAAGGCCGCATGGCAAGTCTCAGTCCAATCCGGAAATGTTTAATCCCCACACACAAAAGAAAGCTAGAAATGGCCACCGGAGGAGAACGAAGCGCCGGAATGCAAAACGGACAACGGGGAAAATGCTCGAATGCATGAGATGAACACTTATGCAAAAGCAATGCACATGATGACATGATATGAGATGCATGACAACGACAACAACACACAGAGACAAAAACCCGAACCCGAGAAAATAAAATAACTTAACACCGGAAACGGCAAGAGTTGGAGTACAAATTGGGAAAGTTACATCCGGGGTGTTACAACTTGTAACACCCTCGATGCGACTATAGCTCCCACGTGTCAAGGCACGACTTAGAGACATAATCGCATTGAAGGCATATGTCGCAAGTTAGGCAATCTTCACAAACATCCCATGTAATATGAATAATAAAAGGGAGATAACATAGTTGGCTTACACTCGCCACGTCAATCAAGTACATAAATAACATTACATCAACCAACACTCATGGCCCGACTACGGCGCCAAAATAAAAGAGAACCCAACATGCGACACGGTCCCAATCGCCCCCAACTGGGCACCACTACTGATCATCGGGAAAGGAAACATAGTATCATTGAGAGTCTTCGTCGAACTCCCACTTGAGCTCATACGCGTCTCCTGGAGCGAAATCATCAGGCCCTGCATCGGGTGTAATAGTAATATGTGAGCCACAGGGACTCAGCAATCTCGCACCCTCGCGATCAAGACTATTCAAGCTTATGGGTATGGCAAGGTGAATAAGAGTGGAGCGGCAGCAAGAGACTAGCAAGTATGGTGGCTAACTTATTCGCAAAAGAGAGCGAGAAGAGGAGGCAAAGCACAAGCAAGAAACTAGAGAACAACCTGCGCAAACATTACTCCAACACCGTGTCCACTTCTCGGACTCCCCGAGAAGAGGCCATCACGGTAACACACTCGGTTGATTCATTTTAATTAAATTAAGGTTCAAGTTATCTACAGCCGGACATTAACAAATTCCCATCTGCCCATAACCGCGGGCACGGCATTCGAAAATTCAATCCCTACAGGGGAGTCCCAACTTAGCCCATGACAAGCTCTCACGGTCAACGAAGGAATAGACCTCCTCCCAAGACGTTCCGATCAGACTCGGTATCTCGGTAACTCAAGACACTTCGACAGGTTAAAACAAGACCAGCAACACCGCCCGAATGTGCCGACAAATTCCGATAGGAGCTGCACATATCTCGTTCTCAAGGCACACTCAGATGAGACTAGCTACGAGTAAAACCAACTCTCAAGTTTCCCCGAGGTGGCCCCGCAGGCAGCTCAGTTCGGACCAACACTCAGAGGGAGCACTGGCCCGGGGGGGTTAAAATAAAATGACCCTTGGGCTCCGGAAACCCGAGGGAAAAAGATGCTAGGTGGCAAATGGTAAGACCAAGGTTGGGCATTGCTGGAAAAGCTTTAATCAAGGCGAAATATCAAGGGGTTCCCATTATAACCCAACCGCGTAAGGAACGAAAAAATACGGGAACATAACACCGATATGATGGAATCTAGGGCGCAAGAGTGGAACAAAACACTAGGCGAGAGGCCGAGCCTTCCACCCTTTACCAAGTATATAGATGCATTTAAGATAACATGGCAATATAATGATATCCCAACAATTAAATAAAAGATGCTCCAACAAGGAACGGCCTCCAATCTTCACCTGCAACTAGCCACGCTATAAGAGGGGCTGAGCAAAGCGGTAACATAGCCAATCAACGGTTTGCTAGGACATTGGTGGGTTAGAGGTTTGACTTGGAAATTTGGGAGTGATTTCGAAGGTATGATCATCTTGCCTGCACAGTTGTCAGAGTTGACTGGATCCTCAAGAGCAAACTCAACGAGCTCCTCGTTAGAGAACTCGTCTCCCGACTCTACCCAAACAAGACAAACAAGCAACAAGGACACAATCAACCACGTGCAAACTCAAACAACACGATGCAAAGATGATATGCTATGCGGGATGCGATGAGGGATGCAAAAATGCAAGATATGACAGGAAAATGCATGAACCTAGCCTCAACTTGGAATTCCAAGGGTGCCACTAGAAATATGAGATGAAATCGCTTGAAAACGATATAAAGAACGCCGGAATCGGAGTTACGGTTTGGAAATGGCAAGCGATTCAAATATGACACCGGTCTGCGATTTACAGCAAGTAGGCATCTAAATGCAATGAGATGAACATGCTACAGCAACAAAACCTGACAACAAAATACATGGCAGGGATGCATACAAGATGCTTAACAAAAGTCTAGCACTGAGCTACGGCCAATTCATCCATTAGGAGGTTCAAACAAGCATGGCAAAAACGCAAATGGTAAAACAGATCTCAGACTTAGTGAAATAAACACTTGTCTAGAATTTCAGATCATATAGCCCTCTTCGGAGCCACAAAACAACATGCTACAGGACCTGAACATGACAAAGAAAGATATGGCATGGAGCTACTCAACAAGCTTAACAAAAGTCCCTTATTGACCTTGAGCCAAAAGGGATCACAAAATACAATTGCAAGCACGCGAACATAGCAAAAACAAAATTAGTTTTCAGACTTTGTGAAATCTGGGACATGCTGAAATATAACTCACGAAGGCATGTTTACAAGCTCGATGCAGTCACCACGGTGCAAGTCATGGCAAGGCAAGCATACACCCATAAAGAAGGCACAAAATACAAGCTAGACATGGCAAGAACAATGGCATAGCATGCACGGATCAACTACAATAACAACGGCAAAATCGCAAACAAGTTGACGATCTACCTAGATTCACAACGAAGCAAAAGTAGAGCTCGATTGGCTCTAGCTAGGGTGCTCCATAATTACAAACAAAGACATGGAAGGATAGAGCACTACAAGATTAACAGACTCCTTTACTGATCATCCTCAACAGAGGCACGGATCACTAGGAAACAATAAGAACATATGGCATCGTGAGATAAACAATCCTAGACTTAGTGAAACTACTAAGTCCCTGAAAACAGATTTACCGGGTGCCTCACTTTGCAAGCTTGCACAAGTCACCACACACATCCTAAAAATGCATGGGTTGCACCTCTGGATAGATGACAAAACCCTTAACAAAACATATGAAGAACTCACGGGCACAACATGCACACATTAATCATGGCAAAAATGACAAAAGTCTAAGATGAACTAGCAGATCTGACAAATAACTCACGAAGCCTCCTTCTAACAGCATTTCGGGCATCCAGATGAGCTCAAATGAAAATGATGCAATGGAATGAAATGATGTACCCATCGAGACGAACATTTTGATATACTATATGTCCAAATCGGAGCTACGGATGTGGAGATATCACAGGTCAAAGTATGCATAAAAATTAGGGTTCGGAGGAGAAAGTCAACCGAGGGGATTTTAGATCCAGATCTGGCATGGAAAACGAGGATCGCCGGGGTTGACTCATGTTCGCCGGGAAGACGACGGGGATCGCCGGAGAGGGATGGATCCGAGGCCGGTGAGGTGGGGGGGCGCCGGGGCGCGGTCGCCGGCGCCGGGCGGTGGCGGCGCTCCTTGCCGGCGAGGTGGCGGAGCTTGGCGTCGGCGGCGGCGGAGCTTGGCGTCGGGCGGCGTCCTGGGATTGTAACACCCCGGATGTAACTTTCCCAATTTGTACTCCAACTCTTGTCGTTTCCGGCGTTAAGTTATTTTATTTTCTCGGGTTCGGGTTTTTGTCTCCGTGTGTTGTTGTCATTGTCATGCATCTCATATCATGTCATCATGTGCATTGCTTTTGCATACGTGTTCATCTCATGCATTTGAGCATTTTCCCTGTTGTCCGTTTTGCATTCCGGTGCTTCGTTCTCCTCCGGTGGCCATTTCTAGCTTTCTTTCGTGTGTGGGGATTAAACTTTTCCGGATTTTACCGAGACTTGCCATGCGGCCTTGGTTTACTACCGGTAGACCGCCTGTCAAGTTTCGTGTCATTTGGACTTCATTTGATACTCCAGCGGTTAACCGAGGGACCGAAAAGGCCTCGTGTGTGTTGCAGCCCAACACCCCTCCAATTTGGCCCAAAACCCACCAAACTCTGCTCCATGTCCTAGAGCGTTCGATCACGATCGCGTGGCCGAAAACCGCACCTCATTTGGACTCTCCTAGCTCCCCCTATGCCTATATATACACCCCCATTCCAAATTTGCGGATCCCCTCTAGAAACCCTAAAAAAATCCTCTCCCCGCCGCACCGGACGTGTCCGGACGAGCCGGACAACGTCCGGATCTCTCCCGCCGCCGCCCGCAGCCAGTGGCTCACCGCCACGTGGCCGCCGCCGTCCGCGGCCCGCTCGGCCCGGGGAGAGCCCCCGAGGGCCCGAGCCGCCTGGGCCGCCTCCTACCGCGAGTCGCCGCCGTCTTCATCGAGCCCGGCCGCCCCGCCACCGTGCGCCATCTCCGGTGGCCGGCGCCGCTGCAACGCACCACCGCGGCCGCCCCTCGCCGCCGCCCCGGTCGCCCACCGCCGCCGCCGCCGCCTCGTTCCCCGAGCTCCGGCCACCGCCTCCACTTCTCCGGCCGGATCCCACCCCGACCTCGCCGGCCGCCTCCACTTCTCCGGCGGTGAACAGGAAATCCGGCGACCTCGATTTCCACGCCGTCCAGATCTGGATCTGAGGATCCCCTGGTTGACTTTTGACCCCCGAACCCTAATTTTTATGCATACTTTGACCTATGATATCTCCACATCCGTAGCTCCGATTTGGACATATAGTATATCAAAATGTTCGTCTCGATGTGTACATCATTTCATTCCATTGCATCATTTTCATTTGAGCTCATCTGGATGCCCGAAATGCTGTTAGAAGGAGGCTTCGTGAGTTATTTGTCAGATCTGCTAGTTCATCTTAGACTTTTGTCATTTTTGCCATGATTAATGTGTGCATGTTATGCCCGTGAGTTCTTCATATGTTTTGTTAAGGGTTTTGTCATCTTTCCAGAGGTGCAACCCATGTATTTTTAGGATATGTGTGGTGACTTGTGCAAGCTTGAAAAGTGGTGCACTTGCTAATTCTGTTTTCAGGCACTTAGTGATTTCACTAAGTCCTGGGATTGTTTAGTTCACGATGCCATATGTTCTTGTTGTTTCCTAGTGATACGTGCCTCTTTTGTGGATGATCAGTAAGGGAGTTTTGTTAATCTTGTTATGATCTATCCATCCATGTCTTTGTTTGCAATTATGGAGCAACCTAGCTAGAGTCAATCGAGCTCTACTTTTGCTTCGTTGTGAATCTGGGCAGATCGTCAACTTGTTTGCGATTTTGCCGTTGTTATTGTAGTTGATCCGTGCATGCTATGCCATTGTTCTTGCCATTTCTAGCTTGTATTTTGTGCCTTCTTTATGGGTGTATGCTTTCCTTGCCATGACTTGCACCGTAGTGAGTGCATCGATCTCATAAACATGCCTTCGTGAGATATATTTCAGCATGTCCCTAAGGGACTTTTGTTTTTGCTATGTTCGCGTGCTTGCAATTGTATTTTGTGATCCCTTTTGGCTCAAGGTCACTAAGGGACTTTTGTTAAGCTTGTTGAGTAGCTCCATGCCATGTATCTCTTTGTCATGTTCAGGTCCTGTAGCATGTTGTTTTGTTGCTCCGAAGAGGGCTATATGATCTGAAATTCCAGACAAGTGTATATTTCACTAAGTCTGAGATCTGTTTTACCATTTGCGTTTTTGCCATGCTTGTTTGAACCTCCTAATGGATGAATTGGCTGTAGCTCAGTGCTAGACTTTTGTTAAGCATCTTGTATGCATCCCTGCCATGTATTTTGTTGTCATGTTTGGTTGCTGTAACATGTTCATCTCATTACATTTAGATGCCTACTTGCTGTAAATCGCAGACCGGTGTCATATTTGAATCGCTTGCCATTTCCAAACCGTAACTCCGATTCCGGCGATCTTTATATCGTTTTCAAGCGATTTCACCTCATCTTTCCAGTGGCACCCTTGGAATTCCATGTTGAGGCCAGGTTCATGCATTTCCTGTCATATCTTGCATTTTGCATCCCGCATCGCATCCCGCATAGCATATCATCATTTCATCATGTTGCTTGATCTTGCACGTGGTTGATTGTATCCTTGTTGCTTGTTTGTCTTGTTTGGGTAGAGCCGGGAGACGAGTTCACTAATGAGGAGCCCGTTGAGTTTGCTTTTGAGGATCCAGTCAACTCTGACAACTGTGCAGGCAAGATGATCATACCCTCGAAATCACTACTATCTTTGCTATGCTAGCTGGCTCGCTCTTTTGCTATGCCATTGCTATGATGCCTACCACTTGCTTGCAAGCCTCCCAAATTGCCATGTCAAATCTCTAACCCACCATTGTCCTAGCAAACCGTTGATTGGCTATGTTACCGCTTTGCTCAGCCCCTCTTATAGCGTTGCTAGTTGCAGGTGAAGATTGGAGGCCGTTCCTTGTTGGAACATCTTTTATTTAATTGTTGGGATATCATTATATTGTCATGTTATCTTAAATGCATCTATATACTTGGTAAAGGGTGGAAGGCTCGGCCTCTCGCCTAGTGTTTTGTTCCACTCTTGCCGCCCTAGTTTCTGTCATATCGGTGTTATGTTCCCGGATTTTGCGTTCCTTACGCGGTTGGGTTATAATGGGAACCCCTTGATAGTTCACCTTGATTAAAGCTTTTTCAGCAATGCCCAACCTTGGTTTTACCATTCGCCACCTAGCCTCTTTTTCCCTTGGGTTACCGGAGCCCAAGGGTCATCTTATTTTAACCCCCCCGGGCCAGTGCTCCTTCTGAGTGTTGGTCCGAACTGAGCTGCCTGTGGGGCCACCCCGGGGAAACTTGAGGGTTGGTTTTACTCGTAGCTAGTCTCATCTGAGTGTGCCCTGAGAACGAGATATGTGCAGCTCCTATCGGGATTTGTCGGCACATTCGGGCGGTGTTGATGGTCTTGTTTTAACCTGTCGAAGTGTCTTGAGTTACCGAGATACCGAGTCTGATCGGAACGAATTGGGAGGAGGTCTATTCATTCGTTGACCGTGAGAGCTTGTCATGGGCTAAGTTGGGACTCCCCTGCAGGGATTGAACTTTTGAAAGCCGTGCCCGCGGTTATGGGAAGATGGGAATTTGTTAATGTCCGGTTGTAGATAACTTGAACCTTAATTTAATTAAAATGAATCAACCGAGTGTGTTACCGTGATGGCCTCTTCTCGGCGGAGTCCGGGAAGTGGACACGGTGTTGGAGTAATGTTTGCGCAGGTTGTTCTCTAGTTTCTCGCTCGTGCTTTGCCTCCTCTTCTCGCTCTCTTTTGTGAATAAGTTAGCCACCATACTTGCTAGTCGCTTGCTGCCGCTCCACTCTTATTCACCTTGCCATACCCATAAGCTTGAATAGTCTTGATCGCGAGGGTGCGAGATTGCTGAGTCCCTGTGGCTCACAGATTACTATTACACCAGATGCAGGGCCTGATGATTTCGCTCCAGGAGACGCGTATGAGCTCAAGTGGGAGTTCGACGAAGACTCTCAACGATACTATGTTTCCTTTCCCGATGATCAGTAGTGGTGCCCAGTTGGGGGCGATTGGGACCGTGTCGCATGTTGGGTTCTCTTTTATTTTGGCGCCGTGGTCGGACCATGAGTGTTGGTTGATGTAATGTTATTTATGTACTTGATTGACGTGGCGAGTGTAAGCCAACTATGTTATCTCCCTTTTATTATTCATATTACATGGGATGTTTGTGAAGATTGCCTAACTTGCGACATATGGCTTCAATGCGATTATGTCTCTAAGTCGTGCCTCGACACGTGGGAGCTATAGTCGCATCGAGGGTGTTACACTAGCACCTCATGTAAGCACCAATGCATTGGAAGTATAGCTAGTTTTGCACCATGACCAAGACGAAGGAAAAAATGAGAGATTTTAATGCTTATTTGCTAATTAATAGCATTGCAAGCAATGAACTGACCACTGCATTTCGTGTTTGAAAGTCTAAGTCATTGATGTCATACACGCCCCACATCTCTTACTGGTTGATTGCTTTATTTATGTCAAGAAACAAGAAATGAGGTGAAAGTTAATGCAACGCGTCCAAGTGTTTTTGGATTATTTGGTTTTCATAAGATCTACCCCTAGATGGAGGGAGTATCATCCCTTGCTTTGTCATTGAGTGCATGCACGATTCACGTTCCATTGAAGAAAATAATGTTGCGTATGTGCCATCGAATAGAATAATTTCATTTATAAATACCGCGCCACTGCATCATGGTCGAACTTTGATTCGTTCACGCCTAGTTCCCGACCCACCATTGACAACTACTACACTCGCCAAAAGAGTAGTACCTGCATCAGTGCCTGCACCTCTTGTCTTCGTGCACGTATTGCTTTTTTCGGATGATTCGTGCATGTACTCCACCTACGTTCATGACCGTTGGTGAGTCTCTCCTACTACTTACTCCATTTTATTGCATGACCCATGGACATAGATGCTGGAGGTCCCACGTGTTGGAAAAACGAAGAAGTGCACTTTCCGACGACCAAGAAGGAGCAAGGAACCTCGCGGTGGAGCGTTCTGGACTCTTAATATATTTTATATACTCAGTGATATAAAATCAACCCAATCTTCTCCACATCAGTAGACCTCCGAAACACGGCAGCCCAATGTAGTTTACATTATGCATGGCCCACCTCATGCTATCACCATATTTCTTCGCCTCCGTGCGACACCTAGCTCTAGTAATCCACCAGCTCGTATCGCTTCTCGCTCCTCGTCCCTCTCAAAGTGCGGCAGGCTGGCGATTTTGCCATCTAGTATTAAGGTTGGTTAACTCACACTCAGTCCCACATGTTAGCGACATGCCAAGAGCATTCTAAAAAAATTATTGTACTCAATTGTTATGCCAAGAAGAGGAATCGCTTTGACCGACGGACCAAACGAGACAGGCGTGCCGTGCCGTGAGTGGGTCCAATCTAAAAAAATATTGTACTCTATTGTTATGCCAAGACGTTCTTGTTTATTGTAGTACTCCTCACGCATGCATGCATTGCGATTAATATTACTCCCTTCGTCCATATATATAGGGCCTAATGTATTCTTCGAGGCTGCCTTTGACTATTGATAAGATTTTATGTAATTTGAAAATTATATCAATCAAAGATCCTTTCACCATTTCACGTACGAAATTGATGGTATGCTCTGAGCAACTTGCATGTCCTATACGTACAGCTGAACTACTGCACGTCCACCGCGAGGGAGAGGGCGAGGGAGAGGGCGTAGGCGTACTTAGGTCCTAGCTGGACAGAGGAAGTACATGATACTACTAGCAAATGCTCACCATCTCTAGTAGTTCATTGGTTGGTTTCGATTTTTGAATTGAGTAGTGAATACACTTGATGTTGTGCTACTACCATCCAATATTCGTGTGTGGTGGTTTCTAGAATAAAAAAATATGTACTTACTATAGGAAAGGTGAAGTGATGGTTGCTTCATCCGAGCAAGGGAATATTGGTACCACTGGATTCAACGAAGAGTGAAATGATGGTTGCTTCGTCCGAGCAAGGGAATATTGGAGTACCACTAGATTCAACGAAGAGTGAAATGATGGTTGCTTCGTCCAAGCAACTTATTATTGTGGCGAAGGTGGGGATCTGTGATTTGACTGCTCAGTAGTCATTATTACTGCGGTGCAATGACCAGGGTGAATCTCCCTTGCAGTTGTGCACTCAACATTGGTGCATAGCAGGTGGAGCCGAATGAAGGATGTCCCACATGTGGGTGAAACGAAGTTGAATGGTTTCTGGCATAATTTTCCAGCATAATGAAATTGTACTGTAATGCTGTGAAGGTTCCAACATTGGTTCCCGTGGAAAAAAAATGTTCCAACGTCGGATTCATGTGTCCTCTTGCCTCAACACTGTCTCGTTACAACATTCCATCAAATACAAATGAACCTACCATGGCTGCTAATGCATCTCAATGATTTGCAGATCAACACCAATATTCACATCACAACTGAAGACAAAGATGTGAGAAGGTGTCAAATAAAGAAAAATGGAGTATAATTGATCAATGTTGTTCATAGGCATGGCTCCATTTCCTGGCCACGGTTTTCATTGGTTAGCAGCTAATTTCACGCAGCTCTGTAGCCAAGAAAGAGGTGTATGGAGGACATCACAATCAGATCATTTTGTGAAGGTCCACTAAAATCAAGCTTATCATCCCTGTTTGCAAAGATATTCAGTCAATGTGATTACAATAATAGTTGAACTAGATGATGAAACATAACACTCACAAATAGAAGCCGGTCACCTATGCGATCTCTCTTTAAGACTAACTACTTGTTGGAGAAGATTAGGCTCGGAGTTGGATGAGGAGGATAGCAAAACCAATCTCGCTTTCTGCAGTCCCACAAAAATGTAAAAACGTTGCTCGTGTGACATTTTGGCGGAACTGCACAAAACACGCTTCAGAAAAAAGTGATTTGTGCAGTTCACCAAAAGGTTGCAATAGCAACGAGGTGAAATGGATAGCCCTGTTTGCAAAAAGAGGTAGAAAGGAAACAATTACTGCCCAATAAAGGGTTGAAGACACATACGCCAACAGAAAAGAAGCATATTCCATGTCGTAAAGGAAAGATAGCAGCATGGTGGATTATCAAAAACGGTGTGAGGATGAGATTGCAAGATGGAAAGTACACCGGACGAGCTACGTTTTGAGCAAAGCACTAGGGAAGATCCACATGCAGGATTTTCCACATGCAGCAACGTGGGAAGATGGGCAGTGGAGCAAGGCCGGTGGAAGCTGTACCTGAGGGTCGTCAGGATGTAACTAGGAGGGCATCGGCGGCCGGGATCTGCCCATACGGTGGCAAAGGCCCTACCGCGCCGGAGCTTGGTCAAAGAAAACAACGGGTACAGTAGATCGAGACGTGCTGCCTCGACGCCGTCGAACAGAGAAACGATGCACATCCTCTGTTTCCGTCGGGGGACAGGATGCGGCCAGATCAGTGACTAATGGTGAGAGAGAGAGGCCACCTCCGCCTTGTGTGAGATAGTGTGATGAGAGACAAACCCCGGCAGAGAGGCTCCATTGTATATAGTGGAGCGGATTTCTTTTTTCCCGATGACAATCATTTTATATTTTGTACGTGCCATTGAGGGATATAACTCTATTTAATACTAACACATCAAGTTGAACTTTGTTCTGTGTACATGTGGTACACGACCCTCCTTCGAGTAAAACAACTGCTACACGTGTCAAATTATCACGTGGGCTGCCTTTTCGTACAGAAATGAACTCCACCGTGTACCTGCGCGAGTGTGGCCGGGAACGAGACGTGAGTACGTGCGTCGTGCGTGCACCTATTATTTACGTCCAGGTACATACGTGGGTGGGTGTGAGATAGATGGTTTGTGCGAAACAGAGGCAATGTGTCAATGATATCTCCAACGAAAAATGTAGCATATGCAATGTGTGCGAAACAGAGTCATGGATATATCATATATGAAGGGAGCAATCCACGAGAAGAGAGTGGAGGGATCATCGGCGTGATATATCGATAGAATTGAAAACATGGATGAAGTGTTTGGGTGCATTGATAAAGAGTGTCATCGAAATTGTGTTTGCCCACGTCAAAGACACAGGGCGGATGGCCTACTGGAATTTGAGAGGGCAGAGGTGCGGTTTGTCTCTGTGGCATGGATACCTACCTACAACATTCGACTATTGGTGTGGCGGGGGGAGGGGTAGAGACCTAACTATAGAGAGGTAGATCGACTAGTACATGTGTGTAGAAGGAGAGAGACCTAGCTATGTATTGAGGGAGATATATCGGCATCCATGCATATGTGTAGCATAGGAATAAGGTTGGGAGAGAGATAAAGGTGGAGTGTCAGAGGGTTGGTGGTGGAGTTGATTCTCACAAATGGTGGGAGGGACCTGCTAGACAAATGGAGGGTACGACCACAATATCAATAAGAGAGGGGATGTCTGCCTATCTATGCATGTGCATGTGAGAGATGGGTCAGGAGGTATGTAAGGATGATGACGGGGTGATACGGTTGTTGTAAGCAGATGTAACTACATAGGAAGATCAATCGTCGTGTGTCGGAGAAAGGGGGAGACATAACTAGTGAGGTACGTTGATTGGTGCGTGGGGAAAAAGACTTATAGTCGACCTAGCTCTATATGTAGGGAGATCGGTAGGTATACATAAATGCATGTGTTAGAAGCAAATAAGGTCCGGGGAGACGGACAGGGGGAGAGGGATGCGGCTAGCAGGTGGTGCAAGAGGCCTACTATATCGAGGGGGAGGAGTGTGCTAGTATGAGATCGATGAAAAGAGGGGCGGGAGTGTGCACCTACATGGAACCGTATTGGACATAGGGGGGCATGGACGGTGAGAAGAGAAGAGGGAAAGTGTGTGTTTGTGGTAGGCACACTTTGCTAGAGAGGTATATCGACCTAATTGCAATACCTTGTGTGCAGTTCTGTCTCCAGCATGGTGCCCTCTGTAGGCCTCGGAGTGACACTTGCGTAAGATCTGTTCCTGTTCATGCTCTGGTACACAATGTCTTCTAACACCATCTACTCCTTCTTCGTAAAGGTGCGGATCATCCCAAAAGTAATGTCTTAAATCATAGAAAAACTTTTTCTTTTGCTGGTATGTGAAAGTAGGCGGTATAAATTTAGCAACAATGTAATTAGCATAATCAGCATACCATGGAGTATTATGAGAAGCATTTATGACATTTAATTGCTCCTCAGGAAAGCTATCATCAATAGGCAGTGGGTCATCAAGAACATTTTCTAACCTAGACAAGTTGCCTGCAACGGGGTTCTCAGCTCCCTTTCTATCGATAATATGCAAATCAAATTCTTGTAGCAAGAGAACCCATATAATAAGTCTAGGTTTAGCATCTTTCTTTTCCATAAGATATTTCATAGCAACATGGTCAGTATGAACAGTTACTTTGGAATCAACAATATACGGTCTAAACTTATCACATGCAAATACAACTGCTAAAAATTCTTTTTTAGTAGTAGCATAATTTCTCCGGGCACTGTCTAGAGTCTTACTAGCATACTGAATAATTTTTAATTTCTTATCTACTCTTTGTCCTAGAACAGCAGCGACAACATAATCGCTAGCATCACACATAATTTCAAAGGGTAAATTCCAATTAGGTGGCTGAACTATAGGTGCAGAGATCAAGGCTTTCTTAAGTATTTCAAATGTTTCTACACAATCATCATCAAAAATAAAAGGAACATCATTTTGCAAGAGATTAGTGAAAGCCTAGAAATTTTAGAGAAGTCTTTAATAAACCTCCTACAGAAACCAACATGACCAAGGAAACTTCTTATACCTTTGATATCTTGTGGACATGGCATCCTTTTAATAGCATCTACTTTAGCTTTATCAACTTCAATACCTCTTTCAGAAATTTTATACCCCAAGATAATACCTTCATTAACCATAAAGTGACACTTCTCCCAACTCAAGACAAAATTAGTTTCTTCACATCTCTACAAAACTCGATCAAGGTTGCTTAAGAAATCATCAAAAGAAGTTCCATAAACGGAGAAATCATCCATGAAAACCTCAACAATCTTTTCACAAAAATCAGAAAATATAGCAGTCATACATCTTGAAAGGTAGCAGGTGCATTGCATAAACCAAAAGGCATACTTCTATAAGCAAAGGTACCGAAAGGGCAAGTAAAAGTGGTTTTCTCTTGATCCTCTTTTGACACAGGTATTTGAGAGAAACCAGAATAACCATCTAGAAAGCAAAAATGAGTATGTTTGGATAGTCTTTCTAGCATTTGATCAATAAAAGGCAGAGGGTAATGATCTTTTCTAGTAGCTTTATTCAATTTGCGAAAATCAATTACCATTCTATATCCTATAACAATTCTTCGAGGAATCAATTCATTCTTATCATTAGGAACAACAGTAATACCTCCTTTCTTAGGGACACAATGAACAGGGCTTACCCATTGACTATCAGCAATAGGATAAATTGTACCTGCCTCCAGAAGCTTTAGTATTTCATTCCTTGCCACTTCTTTCATCTTAGGATTTAACTGTCGTTGATGATCAACAACTGGTTTAGCATCTTTCTCCAATTTAATTTTGTGCTGACATAGAGTGGGACTAATGCCCTTAAGATCATCGAGAGTATATCCAATAGCGGCGCGGTGCTTCTTCAGAGTTTTCAATAATTTCTTTTCTTCATGCTCTGAAAGGTTAGCACTAATAATAACATGATATATCATCTTTTCATCAAGATAAGCATATTTCAGAGTATCAGGTAATTGTTTAAGCTCAAACATGGGATCACCCTTGGGTGGAGGAGGATCCCCGAGGATTTCAACAGGCAAATTGTGTTTCAAGATAGGCATCTATTTCTCTTCTTTCATTCATAAACATATCATTTTCATGGTCTAGCAAATATTGTTCTAAAGGATCATTAGGAGACACGACAATAGAAGCAAGATCAATAATTTCATCTTTAATAGGCAATTCTTTATCATGGGGTTGTCTACGAAATTTAGAGAAATTAAAATATCTTGTGGGGAAGAAAGAACAAGAAAATTAGTAGGATATTTTATGTTCCCACACAAGACTTCAACATGTCTAACAATCCCAATTGGTGATATAGTATCTTTATTAGCAAGCTTAATAGTAGCATCAATATCTTCTATCTTAGCAGGTTCAATATCATTCATAATTTCTTTATATAATGTGTAAGGAATTGCACTCACACTAGCACCCACATCACATAAGCCATGATAACAATGACCTCCTATTTTAACAGAAACAACAGGCATGCCGACAACAGGTCTATGTTATCTTTAGTATCGGGTTTAGCAATTCTAGCAGCTTCATCACAGAAATAAATAACATGCCCATCAATATTATCAACCAAGAGATCTTTAACCATAGCAATACTAGGTTCAACTCTAATTTTCTCAGAGGTCTTGGGTGTTCTAATATTACTTTTGTTGGCCACAGTTGAAGCTTTAGCATGAACCTTTATTCTAACAGGGAAAGGTGGCTTCTCAATATAAGCAGTAGGAACAATAGGATCAACATTATAAGTTATAGTTTCTTCTTCAACTATAATAGGTTTAGGTACTTTAATTTCAATGAGGGGATGATATTTAAACCACTTCTCCTTAGGGAGATCAACATGAGTAGCAAATTATTCACAGAAAGAAGCTACTATCTCAGAGTCAAGTCCATATTTAGTGCTAAAATCATGAACTAGGGTTTTGAGACAGAGATCGGATACAAGAGATGAACTAGGGTTTGAGAGGAGACGGTTCTGGTGAAGATGTTGATGGAGATTGACCCCCTCTCTATGAGAGGATCGATGGTGATGACGATGGCGATGATTTCCCCCTCCGGGAGGGATGTTTCCCTGGCAGAACAGCTCCCCCGGAGCCCTAGATTAGTTCTGCCCAGGTTCCGCCTCGAGATGGCGGCGCCTCATCCCGAAAGCTTCCTTTGGATTTTTTCCATGGTAAAAGACACCATATAGCAGGAGATGGGCACCGGAGGCCTGCCAGGGGGGCCACAAGGTCGGCAGGCATGCCCTCCACCCTTGTGGCTGGCTGGTGGCCCCCCTCTGGTACTTTCTTCACCCAATATTTTTTATATATTCCAATAACATGCTCCGTGAAGTTTCGGGACTTTTGGAGTTGTGCCGAATAGGTCTCTAATATTTGCTCCTTTTCCTGTCCAGAATTCCAGATACCGGCATTCTCCCTCTTCATGTAAAACTTGTAAAATAAGAGAGAATAGGCATAAGTATTGTGATATAATGTGTAATAACAGCCCATAATGCTATAAATATCAACATAAGAGCATGATGCAAAATGGACGCATCAAAGAACAAGGCCCGAGTGCTAGAGGTTCAAGAGGATGAAGAACCACAATTGCTCAAGAAGTTGAAGCCGAAGATCCCAAATCATGATGATGGACATCCAGTGGAAGAAAACATGAAGCTGAGGAAGGATAGTGGACTAAGAGCATGGAGGAAGGCTGATCCGTATTCTGCAAGGAGGAGAACAACTATTGACTATCATTTCCATACCAAAGAACAACAAGATTTTTATGAGACAATTTTGCTCTATAGAAGCCCATCATAAGCAACATGAAGTGGGTGGATTGGAGGTATAGAGATGCAAATGAAGACTACTTCCCCCATGTTCATAAGAGCTTCAGGCTGACAGGTGTTGATGCTTTTCTTGGACAAAATCTAACAAAATGGAATGATGAGATGGTAATGCATTTTTATTCCACTGCAAACTTCTATCCAGATGGAAAGATTGTGTGGATGACTGAGGGCACAAGATACCAGTCATCAATCTCTGAGTGGGCTGCTCTTATCAATGCCCCACAAGAAGAAGAAATGATATTGATATATATGGAACCTAGGATGGATCACAATACAATAGCACACATGTACAAGACCATTCCTGATGAGGCTTTGGATACACACAAGTTTGGCTCTATTTACTATCTGCTTGCTGGTTTGGCCGCTACAAACTATATCTTGAGGCACACCTTGTTGCCTAAGTATGGAGATGAGAAGATATCCGTGGCCACTCCATCAACATGCTACATTTGTTTGGTATACCACAGAATTATAAAGTCATGTTCCCAATTGTAGAGACAATCAAAAGGACTACTGATGATCAGAAGAGGTCAAGGGGATATGCACCACACATACAGATGCTTATCAACTTCAAGGTTGGTATAGGAACATATCTGCTTGACAAAGAGCACTGATGTCTACTACACAACCTTCTTCTTGTAGACGTTGTTGGGCCTCCAAGTGCAGAGGTTTGTAGGACAGTAGCAAATTTCCCTCAAGTGGATATGCTTGGAGAGGGCCTTGCCGGGTGGCCCGGCAAGGGTCTTGCCGTGGTATGCAGGCGTCCCTGGCAAGGATCTTGCCGGGGGTCTTGTGGGTTTCTTTGCTGAGGATGGCTGCCTTCCTATCCTCATTTGACCTTAACTATTCTTTGTCTTCACGAAGATCTGCATGCCACCACAGAGGTGCCTCCCGAGCCCTATCCAATGCTTTTGTCGAGTGTTGGTGGGCTCGAGGGTGGCTCGCTCAGTTGGTGTGGGCGAGCTGCCCCGGCAAGGGTCTTGCCGAGGCCGCTGAGGCTGCCCCGGCAAGGGTCCTTGCCGGGGAAACCTGCTTTGCCCATCTGATCCTTGTGGGCTTGGTCCTTGTCGTTGCTTTGCTTCGTCTTGGGCTTCGATCTTACCTTGGCTTACCTCCCTTGCTCTGCTTGGTGTGGTCACGGGCGCAGCTCTGACTGCCCGTGCACAGGTAAAGGGGTACAAAAATGTGCCCCTGGTTTTGTACACCGACAGGAGCCCCCGGGCCTGGGCCACAAATAAGTGCGACACGTTATTGGGTCAGGCCCAAAACGGTGCGCGGGCAGGCGGGGCGGTTTTCACCGCGGTAAGGTTTTTCGCGTGCTGTGCTTCCCACGACCCGTGCACGCGGCGCGGGGTGGAGGGGTGAGGGAGTCCTAGATTAGGGGGCGTTCGGGTAGCCGGACTATACCTTCAGCCGGACTCCAGGACTATGAAGATACAAGATTGAAGACTTCGTCCCGTGTCCTGATGGGACTTTCCTTGGCGTGGAAGGCAAGCTTGGCAATGCGGATATTAAAGATCTCCTACCATTGTAACCGACTCTGTGTAACCCTAACCCTATCCGGTGTCTATATAAACTGGAGGGTTCTAGTCCGTAGGATAACTTCAACATCCAACAATCATACCATAGGCTAGCTTCTAGGGTTTAGCCTCCTTGATCTCGTGGTAGATCTACTCTTGTACTACCCATATCATCAATATTAATCAAGAAGGAGTAGGGTTTTACCTCCATAAAGAGGGCCCGAACCGGGGTAAAAACATCGTGTCCCTTGTCTCCTGTTACCATCCGCCTAGACGCACAGTTCGGGACCCCCTACCCGAGATCCACCGGTTTTGACACCGACAAGGGGCGTGCGTGACGTGGGCAACTTGCGTGGGGCGGTTTCCACACGCAGGCGTCACATCATGGTAAATGGGCGGTGCGACCCACGACTTCCCCATAAAAAGGGATAACCGCGGGCGCACTGTTCCTTTTACCCTTCGCGCGACCCCAATCTCAGAAACCTTCGCCTCCGCTTGCCGCCGTTGTGCTTCTGTCGCTCTCCGCTCCTCCCTCCTCCTTCAGCCACCATGGCGCCAAAATCCACCAGGGGCAAGGGGGTGGCCAAGGATGCTGGGGCTGTGGACCCACCGGAGTGCGCGCTGTCGGGGCAACGGACGCAGTCCGCCTTCTTCTTCCCCTCGACGATCAATGCGTTGGAGCTTCGCGACCTCTTCAGGCCCCTGTGGGGAGTGAACACGGGGGGGGGGGGAATTCGGGGCACCCGGCCACGCGCGTCATCCCCGCCGCCTACGCCGACCCTGCCCCAAATTGGTACCCCTTCTTCGTTGATTACCTTTCTTGCGGGCTCTGCCCTCCCTTCTCCAATTTCTTCAGCGACATCATGCACAGCTTCGGCTTCCGTCTCTTGGATTGTACTCCGAATGCGGTGGCATGCATGGCCCTTTTTGCGCACCGTTGCGAGGGCTTTGCCGGAGTACACCCCAGCACGACGCTCTTCCGCCACTATTTCTTCCCTCTGATCCAGCCGGGGGGTGCCCTCTCTGGTTGCGTCACTTGGATCCCAAGATCCAAAGGGGTGTACCTGGATGGTGCCATGAAGGAGGGGTGGGAGGAATGGCGGGGCTGGTGGTGCTGGATTGAAGAGAAGGACCCGCCGGCCTTCTGCAAAGTTCGCCGTGTGCCGCCGGTTCGCGGCAGCGATTGGAGCGACGTTGATGCTGCTGACGGGAGGCTCACGGTTGCCACCACCAAGATTCTCCGGCTTACCCAGGTCAGGCTCACCCTTGAAATGATCAGGCCATATTTCATCCGCCGCCGGATTGCTCCGTTGCATAACAAGGGGAGGCCAGCCTGGCTCTTCACGAACCCCGCTGACATCATGCGACTCCGTCCCAGGCCTCGACCACAACTTTGCGGTGCTGGCGCACACCCATTTCTGCCAGCGGCTCTTCCATCTTGACGTGGGCCGTGATGGCGAGGTTGAGCGGACCGGCAAGGTTGCGAGGGCCGCCGCAAAGGCCGAAAAGGTCCTCAAGGGGCTGTTGTTCAAGCTGCCAACAGGGGTGGTCCCGTTGTGCAACAATTCGCGTCGGTCCGAGATCATTGCCATGATGCCGGACTGCAACGCACATGGCCCCGACCCGAGCTGGAAGGAGCTGGAGGATGTCGAAGTGCAACAGTTCTTTGACACCCTGCACGAGGGGTACGTCGATGCCGATGTCGAGCAACTGCTTGTCATGGACAACACCCAGGCGGAGCTGGACTACATCGCCACCAGGGCGAGGGAGGCACAGCTTGCCAGGGAGGCTGGCAGCGCCAGCGGTGTGGAGGATGAGGCTGCGACGGCTGCGGAGGACGAGGAGCTCGCCCGGTGGGCGGCGCCCGCCGGGGGAGCTAGCAGCGCCGGCACCGAGGCTCCTCTGGTCGAGGATGTGACCGACGAGTCATCGTCGGAGGAGGCCAAGACCGCAGATCCGATGCCACCTACAGGGAGGGGGGGAGTCTTGCGACGGGCTAGTTCTGGCGAGCCGGTCCGGCCCCGTAGGGCTGCACAGCCGTAGCTGACCTCGGAGGGGTCCCGGCCCCACACGAGGGCTGTGGCGGCGAAGGAGCCGGCGAAGGTCGCGGTGAAGAAGAAGACGGTCGCTCCTTCTTCATCCAAGCATGCCCAGATGCAGCCTCCCTCCCCTCCTCCGGCGAACATCGGCGCAGGGATCACCTTTGATTATGGATCCCTCAGTCCGAGGAGGAAGAGGAAGGCAGCAGAGGAGGAGGACGATGAGTAAGCATCCGGTTCCTCCCCATTATTTCTGCCTCCCTAACCTACGTTACTGATCTTGACTTATCTTCATCTTTGCAGGGACGCGGAGATGCTGGCCTAGAGAGCAAAAAAGGGCCAAGGCCTCGGCGGGTGGCCAGCCCGGCTGGTACTTCGAGGGCACCCTTGGTGGTATTGAACAGCCCGGACAGCAGCCCCCGGCAAAGCCCCCAGCGTAATTTCATCATTCTTCTCTCTTCGACATGTGTCAGGGGCGCGACACTTTGGTGCTGACCTTGCCAGGTGTGCAGGAGGGGAGCGGCAGCAGAAGGAGCCATAGGGGGCTACTCTCAACACGCCGCCCCCATCGACCACGCCGCCCCGAGGGACGTCCTCGACAAGGGCGCCAAGCATCGGGCCCACAAACATGGAGGAGGACGAAGAGAACTTGGGAGCCGGTGGCTTTGCCTCGACGCCGCATGTTGGCGGATAGGGGACTTCCGTTTCCCAGCCGGATGTCGGCATTGGTAAGTCGTTCGCCATTTCGTCCCTACTTCTTCTTTCCGGCTCTTGGTCTCAGCTTTGCCTCACCCTTGTCTTCGGTGCCCAGATTCCTCCTTGGTGGACCCAGAGGATGTGGACGCCGTCGTCGAGGGTGTCGCCAAGGCCTCCGGGGCGGACGCCGAGAAGGTCGCCGCCGAGGAGGCCGCCAAGGACGCTGCCGAGGAGGCAGTCGGGGGGTCTTCCACGGAGGCCGACAAGGCTGTCGCTGAAGAGGCCGGCAAGGCGCTTGCCGGGGAGACGGAGGAGGAGGCTGGTGATCGGCCTTCCTCCTCTGCTGCTTCCGGCTCCGGCAAGTACCTGAGGGTGAGCAACGACTTGTTCGTCCACCTTCCGGGCACGTCGAGTACCAGGACGCCTGTTGAAGGAGAGGTGTTTGACGATGAGGTGCTTGCCGCCGCTGGGCTCGAAGTAGTTGACGAGCCAATCATCGACGGTGGCGGTTTGCAGGAAGGGCGACTCCTCCACGCCATGGGCGCCAGCTTCCGGAAGCTCCAGGTGCTCCACCGCGCCTGCCTGGACAAGGTTCAGTCCAGGATGGCGGTGGTGGAGAAGGCGGAGGCAGACCTCCAGGAGTGCGTCGCGGAAGCGCGAGATTGGCTCCGCGAGGCCGCCGAGAAGTTCAAGGCGGCCCAGGACGAAAAGGCCAGGCGTGACGTGGAGCTTAGCATGAAGCTTGCCGATGTTGAGAAAGCCCAGGCGGCAGCGAAGAACTCGGCCGAGGCCGCCGAGGCCGTTCGGACCCAGCGCGAGGCTGCACTAAACTCCTAGGAGGAGGATCTTGCCGCACGTGAGGAGAAGCTCGCCACCACACTTCATGGAAAAGATGTCGAGGTGGAGAAGCTTGTCCTGCAGCAGACCAGTGAGCTGGAGCAGAGGCACAAGGAGTCCGAGGCCGTTCGGACCCAGCGCGAGGCTGCACTAAACTCCCAGGAGGAGGATCTTGCCGCACGTGAGGAGAAGCTCGCCGCCACACTTCGTGGCAAAGATGTCAAGGTGGAGAAGCTTGTCCTGCAGCGGACCAGTGAGCTGGAGCAGAGGCACAAGGAGGCACTCAATGCCCAGGCCCAGGTTCACGCCGGCAAGGTGAAGGAGCTGGAGCAGGAGCGCCACAGGCTGACGGAGCAGGCGTTGAAGCTATCCCGGGAGAAGGACGCACTTAACGGTGCTCTGACGGAGGCACATGGCACGGTCATCGGCAAGGCAGGGGAGCTTGCCGAGGCCAACAACTCCATCGGCGATCTCATGCTGAAGCTGAAGGGTCTCGAGGAGGCGCTGGAGGAGGCCAAGACTCGAGAGGGAAACCTGGCCACGACGCTGGACGGCGAGAAGCAGTTGCGGCAGAACAAAGGCCTCAACTTCGCCGATCATGTGGCGGGCGAGAACCGTTGGCTCAAACGCCTTGCAGCCGTCGCCAACCAGGCTGCCGCACAGCTTGCCACCATGGGGATGCCCGCTGTGAGGTATGCCCCGGAGCAGAACGTGAGCGCCCATTGCACCCTGACCTTGTTCTTTGAGAAGGTCATCCATGCTCTGGAGCAGCTCCACGCCAACCGGGCGGCCTCACTGGCCGAGGAGTGCCGTATGCTTTGCCAGGGCGCCATGACCAAGGTCCTCACCAAGTTGGCGCACTGGTACCCCTACCTCGACTTCGACACCAGGCTGGAGAGCTCGCCGGAGGGTGTTGACCTCGCGCCGCTCAGGGAGCGCATCAAGCCCATCATCAACCGTGTCGACGGAATTCTGAGGGTGTAGGGCCAGCGCCGGGATTAACCATCCCGTTCCTCATTGCCGATGCGGGTTCAGAACTATGACAATTGATATCTCTAGTTAGAACCGTGGCGACAATTTGATGTAACATAACTCTGCAACACTTTCAGTACTATGCATGCTATTTCCCTACTTGATTTCCCTTTGTATACGCACCCTACGCCAACTGGGGAGCCTTGCCGGCGCGGAAGCCCAAGGCGGCGTCTTGGGGACGGATCCCCATTGGCCTGCCGGGTATGCGTGTTGCCGGACGAGCCACCTTACCATTCTTAACGCGGCCGCTCGAACTGTCGAGCTTGACTCGAGTCAGAATCGAGAGTGTTGTCGATCACGGAAGGCTAACCCTGCCGCACTCGACGCGGCCACTTGAGCTGTTGAGCGGACTCGAAACAGGGCAAGGGCATTGCCGATAGCGGGAGAGCCCCCTGGCGTGCAGGTTTTCCATACAAAGGCATGACATCTCCGAGGGAAATAACCTTGTATAAAGAGGAAAGAAAGTAGTCAGGGTTCGGTGTGACTTAGCTTCTTCTTGTAGTCGCCCCGACGTCAATCTTTCGACCCCTTCTCCTGCTTCTCTTAGAGCCATCTCCATGAAGAAACGCTCACTTAAATGCTAAAATCGATTCTCACAATTGCGCTCCCCTACCTGGTGCGCCAAGGATGTCAGTGGGAAATGACACCTATGGGATCACAAGAATCCCTACTGCGGTTGCGGTGTGCGGGGTGAGAGAAGAGCGGGTTTAACAGAGAGCATGCGGTTCATTTATCCAGGTTCGGGCCGCGAGGATGCGTAAAACCCTAGTCCTGCTTTGGTGGATGTATTCTGAGTTCTTGAACTAGCTACGGGGTGTAACGAGCTCCAATAAGCCGAATCCCTCTCCTCGTCGCCTTGGGCCTCCTTTTATAGAAAAAGGGGTTGCCACAGTGGCACATAGGAGGTGGAAAGGCAACAATGTTGTGAGGTTATCCTGATATTACAGCACAAAGCGCATTAAATGCAAGGCTTAGGTGTCCCTCCACTTTATCGGGGGCGAGGGCGAGGCCCGTCCCGTCCGTCACCGCTCCTCCAATCTTCGACACGTGCCCTAGCCAGCGATGCATGCAGTGACATGTAGTTAGGAAGGCAGCTGAGGTGGTGCGGTGGTGGAGTCTCCACGAAGGGCTGCATGTCGCCATGCAGGTGCCTGCCCAGCTGGTTGGGTCGGCAGCTGCATGCGAACGGCGGCGGAGACATGGCTGGTGTGGGCCTGCGGTGGCCCTGCTGGTGTGCTTGGCAAGGGCCTTGCCGGGTGGCCCGGCAAGGGTCTTGCCGTGACGTGTAGGTGTCCCCGGCAAGGATCTTGCCGGGGGTCTTCTGGGTTTCTTCGGTGAGGATGGCTGCCTTCCTATCCTCATTTGACCTTGACTATTCTTTGTCTTCATGAAGATCTGCATGCCACCACAGAGGTGCCTCCCGAGCCCTGTCCAATGCTTTTGTCGAGTGTTGGTGGGCTCGAGGGTGGCTCGCTCGGCTGGCGTGGGCGAGCTGCCCTGGCAAGGGTCCTTGCCAGGGAAACCTGCTTTGCCCATCTGGTCTTTGTGGCCTTTGTCCTTGTCGTTGCTTTGCTTCGTCTTGGGCTTCAATCTTACCTTGTCTTACCTCCCTTGCTCTGCTTGGTGTGGTCACGGGCGCGGCTCTGACTGCCCGTGCACAGGTAAAGGGGTACAAAAATGTGCCCCTAGTTTTGTACACCGACAATTGGGTATTGAAAAGTATGATCAAAGTGTGAACTTGCCTTGCTGATGTTCGTTGAACTGTAAAGATTCGTGGTAGCAAGCTTCTGTAACGCCTCGAGACCGATGTGCCAGGTGTCATGCAGTTATTCGATGTTGTTGCGTTGTCTTTTTCTTGCGTGTTGCATTCATCATTGCATCATGTGCATTGCATCATGTCATCATGCCATCATGTCTTTTCTTTTCTTACTCAACTAAATAAATTTTATGGATCTTCGATCCATTTAAATCGAGGGAAGGATGACTTCTCTTTATAATATATCCTCCCGATATTAGTGGAGCTATTATAAAATAATCCATTCTTTGGAGTCACCATAACACACTTGCAAAAATCCCAATGCCTTTTATTATTTCAATTCTTGGCCTCTAACTTTGCCATATATCCTTTCGTCATTTTCTGGAGCTCCACCTAAATTCTCAACATTTTTTGGACATTTCTAATTCCTATTCCTTGTTCAAACCTTTTCAATTAAATTCAAATGACTTTGAATTTAATTCTTGCAATCATGTCCAATCCTACTTTTCTTTGACCGGGCGCATTTTTGTGAGTCCGGAGAAATTAACCACATGCCCTAATTCTTCTTCCAACCTTCTCTTGTCTTCTTTCCTTTCTTCTAATTCCCTGTTAATCAAAAGAGAGAGGAGGAAGAGAGAAGCCCAGCCGCCACTTGTGTCCAGCTAGGCCCATTTGGCCCAAGGCCTCCCGCAGCCCACTCCCTAACCTAAACCCTAGCCCGACTCCCTTCTCCCTCTCGTTTTTCCCCTCGCGCCGCCAGGAGAGCCCCCGTGCTCGATCCCATCTTCCCCATCTTCTCGATCCCATCTCCCTTTTGATCTCTTCCCTACTCGTTGCCTCTTTTCCCTCGTCCTCCTCCCAACACTTGCACACAGAGGAGCAGCTTCCCATTCCCCCGAACCCCTTGTCCACTACCTTGGCCTCCGGCCATGGCGCCCGCACCGACCGCCCAGCAGGCCATGCCCCTGGCCGGAGCCACCTTTCCGCGCCTCCTCCTCACCAAGCTCCCCGTCGCCCAGGCGCCCGAGGAGAGGAGCTCCTCGAGCACCTGCGCCTGCAGCCATCGTGCCCGTCGTCGGCGCCACAAGTCCGCGTCGCCGAGCCCCTCGTCCTGCCGGAGTTGCTCCTTCTGCCGCACGCCCACCGAGCTCCATCGCGCCCGACGCCATCGACCTCGAGCTCCAGTGCCCTGCCTTTGTCCGTGCTCCTGTGATGAAGCTCCAGGAGCAGCCATGGCCGTGGATGCCGCCCGCCGCCTCCAGTCTGAAGCTCCGGCGTGCCCAAGCCTCGGAGTCGACCGGATCGACCTCCCCAAACCCCCGTCGCTGACCTACCCTATTTCTGCTGCGCTGAACGATGACGACCAGTGCCATGCCCCCTTCTTGCACTCCTACCGCGCCTTCGTTCTGTCTCCTAGCGAAGGAGATGACTAGCAGCACCCAGCCCCGTTGACCGCTGCACGCGCAGGCCCAGTGCACTCACCATGGTCTCCCCCTCCTTGTGTGGGCTGCGCCCCTCTCCATGGCCAAGACCGGGACACCGTGAATGTCAAGTTCCTCCACAGGCGCCCGAACGACTACGCGGATTCGCCAAGTACATCTTCTCCAAGACCGGACCAACAAGTACCACGACGTCCGTGAACCACTACCGTCGCCCCGAAGATGTTGGATTCGTCAAGTACCTCTCCGAAAAACGAACGTGTACCACTACTTCCACGACGCCCATGAACGTCTACCTCCACGACGACCCGTGAACGTCTACGAGATGTACCACTACCGTCGACCCGTGAACGTCTACTTCCCCTACACCGCATCGAACTTGGTCCGTTCCGACAACACACGCTTCGAAGGTATAACCCCGAGACAACGCCCGTGAACGAATGTTGCGTGTTGTATGAAATGCTCGTGTTTACTCCGTGTCGGAGTTGTTCGGTGCACGTTCCCCTCTTTTGCCTTGCCACTGACATGTGGGAACCCCGTAATCGGGAGCACCCCACCATCCTTGCATGACACGCTCCCGTCACTTCCTTTTGCACCGGTATCCCCGTGGGCTACCGGATAACTGATATGTTGTCGTGGCATCATTTTCGGATTCGTCGTCGTGGCACCCTTTTCCTTTCCACCACGATGTCAAATGCTTCATAATAATGCTCTTGTCAAGTTTTAATAAAAATTGCATAAACTTGTTCATGTCATCTGCATCATGATAACAATAATTAAAATGTTTAAATTGTTGTTGCATTAAATCACTAAGGCATATGGGGATTTACCAGATTTGTTATTTGTTATGTCCGGCCCCATTTAAATTGTTTAGATGATATAGTTTTGTTATGCTTCACCACTTGCCATGCTTAAACAACATTTAATATTGTTGAGTACCTAACGAGCGAGAACTAATAAGTCATGTGGTGGTTCGTCAATATGCAACGGAGTTGCATGTTGAGCTCCACTTAATTTGTAGGATTGTTTGTGCTTTTTGCCATGCCATGCTTCATTAAACCGGACATGCCTCATACTCGATTGTGCATCATGCCATGTTGATGTGTTGGTTGTTTACTATGTTGTGTGCTTCTTTTCCGGTGTTTGCTTCTTCGGGTTGGTTCCGGTTACGTCGCTTTTGTGAGGACCCGTTCGACTACGTCCGTTTGTCTTCTTCATGGACTCATTCTTCTTCCTTGCGGGATTTCAGGCAAGATGATCATACCCTCGAAATCACTACTATCTTTGCTATGCTAGTTTGCTCGCTCTTTTGCCCTGCCAATGCTACGATGCCTACCACTTGCTTGTCAGCCACCCAAATTGCCATGTTCAGCCTCTAACCCACCAATGTCCTAGCAAACCGTTGATTGGCTATGTTACCGCTTTGCTCAGCCCCTCTTATAGCGTTGTTAGTTGCAGGTGAAGATTGAAGTTTGTTCCTTGTTGGAACATGGAGATACCGTTCCTTGTTGGAACATTTATTTGCTTGTTGGGATATCACAATATATCTATTTAATTAATGCATCTATATACTTGGTAAAGGGTGGAAGGCTCGGCCTTATGCCTGGTGTTTCGTTCCACTCTTGCCGCCCTAGTTTCCGTCATATCGGTGTTATGTTCCCGGATTTTGCGTCCCTTACGCGGTTGGGCTATAATGGGAACCCCTTGACAGTTCGCCTTAAGTAAAGCTTCTCCAGCAATGCCCAACATTGGTTTTACCATTTGCCACCTAGCCTTTTCTTTTCCCTTGGGAGTCGCGCTCCTGAGGGTCATCATTATTTTACCCCCCCCCCCCCGGGCCAGTGCTCCTCTGAGTGTTGGTCCACCTGTCAGCTACCGGTGGCTACCAGGGGCAACTCTGGGCTGGCCTACCCGTACCTAGGACAATCTGAGTGTGCCCTGAGAAAGAGATATGTGCAGCTCCTATCGGGATTTGTCGGCACATTCGGGCGGTGTTGCTGGTTTAGTTTTACCCTGTCGAAATGTCTTGTTGTACCGGGATACCGAGTCTGATCGGAACGTCTCGGGTGGAGGTCTATTCCTTCGTTGACCGTGAGAGCATGTCATGGGCCAAGTTGGGACACCCCTGCAGGGATTTGAACTTTCGAAAGCCGTGCCCGCGGTTATGGGCAGATGGGAATTTGTTAATGTCCGGTTGTAGAAAACCTGAAGTTGACCTTAATTAAAATACATCAACCGCGTGTGTAACCATGATGGTCTCTTTCCGGCGGGGTCCGGGAAGTGAACATGGTTGTTGGAGTTATGCTTGACGTAGGTTGCTATAGGATCACTTCTTGATCATACCTTTATCGACCGTGCTTTGCCTTCTCTTCTCGCTCTCATTTGCGTATGTTAGCCACCATATATGCTAGTCGCTTGCTGCAGCTCCACCTTATTACCCCAGCCTTCCTATAAGCTTAAATAGTCTTGATCTCGCGGGTGCGAGATTGCTGAGTCCCTGTGGCTCACAGATACTTCCAAAACCAGTTTGCAGGTGCCGATGAGTTTGTGCAGTTGACGCAACCAAGCTCAGGAGGAGCTCGATGAAGATCTTGCCCTTTGTGTTGTTTCATTCTAGTTGATCAGTAGTGGAGCCCAGTTGGGGTCGATCGGGGACCTTTGTCGCATTTGGGGGTTCTTCTTTTATTTTGGTTCTGTAGTCGGACCTTGATTGTATCTGGATGATGTAATGCTTTATTCATGTAATTGTGTGAAGTGGCGATTGTAAGCCAACTATGTATCTCTTGCCCTTATGTATTACATGGGTTGTGTGAAGATTACCTCACTTGCGACATTGCTTTCAATGCAGTTATGCCTCTAAGTCGTGCTTCGACACGTGGGAGATATAGCCGCATCGAGGGCGTAACAAGTTGGTATCAGAGCCTTCCCCGACCTTAGGAGCCCCATTGCTTGATCGTTTTTAGCAGCCGAGTTGTGTCTAGAAAAATGTTTTGAGTCATTTAGGAATTATATATCGGAGAGTTTAGGAATTCTTTTTACTTCCCAGTCTCCTTGTCGCTCTGGTAAGGCATCCTGACGTAGAGTTTTGACTCTTCTCTTCTCAAATTTCACTAAAAAAAAATTTAGGATCACGCGGGTATCTTGGAATCGTTTCGATGGTTTTATGATGAGAACATTGTCTTGGTGCCTCCTGTCAGGGGTTTAGTGGAAGTGTCCCAGTGAGTTGAGCTCTAAGGTGTTGTCGTCATAATTTTATCGTTGCAGTTCTGGAATACCTGAGTTTAGTACGCCGACATCGAAAATCTCTTTTATGTAGTTCGTTGGTGAGATAACCCCGATAACCCAGTACTGAGGTGAGTACGGGAGTATTGCCATGACTCGTATAACGGATGCTTTTCGAAGGTTGAGGTAGATGATTTCCGAAGGTTTCTTGGTTATGTGTTGAAGGATGGATACAGCTGGATGTAGGATTTGCTAGTTTGGGTGAGATATTATGCTTCCCCTGTACCCCCAACACCTGATTGCATAACCTGAAAATTTCGGGAGTTTCATAGGTGGGAATTCAAGTAGCTCTTAGGATATCTTTCTGACGGATGTATGATATGAAATTGGGGTCCGACGTCTAGTGGTCCGCCTATTCACGGTCGTTTTTACAGTGGTCTCGTTGTGTCTTAAAGAGTCCTTGGCTATGCCGACTCGGGGACACTTCGTATGTCATGTGCACTGCCTTGTACATGATGGTGCTGTACACTCGAGCCCGTGTAGGCCCCACCACGAAAACTTCGGACGAAATCTCTATCATATGTTTGTTTCCTCCTTATTTTGCAAGCCAATCCTTTGTTTTTGTTTTGAGTTGTGGTATTCGAGTTGCTTCGAAGTCAAATGTTGATTCCATACCTTTTCCAAATGGTGTTCTCACATTCCGATGTAAATACCAATCCTTCATGATCATTGATGTTGTCATGTCAATCCTTTTCAACCGGCGTGTTTCTCTTCAAGTGGATCTGATCACTTCAACATCAGCAAGACCAATTATCATTTCTTCTCAACGGTGTTTGTTTCATCCGTCTCCAAGTTGCCTTTGTTTTTCCCACCCTCCCTCCCTTTTGTTTTTCTTCAAGGACTAAGATTTCTTCTTCAAGTATCCATTTTATTGATGGGAAGTTTCTCCATTCTTTTCCGTCAATGTTCTTATCCGGTGATTCTCATGAAGATCCTAATGGAGCTTCAAGTTCGTCATTCCTCATTCCTTTCTCTTCTTCGGTGGATTCAAGTCAAGATTTGTCGATTATATCCCCTTTTTCTCGTCTCAAATACCTTCTCTTGACGGTGCTCCTCATATTTATTCATTTCTCGCTATTCTATTGTTCCGGAGTGCTCAAGATATCTCGAAGATTCGTGTTTCCACTCTGCATTCGTTCAAGCTCTTTCGAGATTGGTATCTCATTCAAGTCATTAAATTCAACCGGTGCAACATCTCTTTTAAATCTTTTCAACGGTGTTCTTTTGAGTGGGCCCTAACCCACAGGTCTTTTCCCAGGATCTTACCTAACTCTTCTAATTCTCCCGGAGATGTCCTTAAAATTCTTTTCGAAGTTTGACGTAAGAATGAGTTATCATCAGTCAAATGCCATCTCCTAGATCTTTCACAATTATTTTCATCGTTGGCTCAACCTCTTCGTTTTGATTCTTTCGGAGTGCCTAAATAATTCTTGGTGGTGTTTCTCATTGTCCTTCTCATCATTTGAAGACCGAAGAAGAGTTTCTCTTTAATCTTGCTCTATTCTCTTCAAGATTCATGGTGCTAGCTTGTTGCCATCCTATCATAATTGTTTTGATCGTGAGAATTCTTTTCATCCATCCGGAGTTATTCAAGAGTCTTCTCAGTTTGTCTTCCGGAGTCCATCAATTCAGATTTATTCATTCTCAGTTTGCAGTTATCATTCTCCGATCTTACCGGTGCCTTGTTCAAGTGATCTTTAATCGGCTCGTGCTCTCTTCGTTCTCATGTATCTAAATACCCTAAAGTATCTTCATCCATTTTGCAATTCTTCCTGGTGATTTGTGCATTTGCTACGTTCAATTTCAATTCTTACGGTGGTTCGTTCAAGAGTTCTCTTTCTTTGTTATCATATCAATTCATTCGTTCTTTCCAAATCCTACCGGTGGTTCGTTGAAGACCTTCTCAAGTTTACGCCATATCTCTCTTAATCCTTTCTACAAGAATAAGTGGTATGCCAAATCCGTTGCTCGTCATCAATTAAATTGGTGAAGGATACACATAACATAATTCTTATTCTTCTTTCATCAAGTTTATTCAATTTCTTTTCCGAAGTGGTTCATCGTATCACATTCTCAGTCGAGTTGCTCATCTTTTCTTTCCCGGAGTTCCAAGCTCTAATTATCATTCCAAAGATCTATCTAACCATTGCAAGGGTTCAACTTGTGTTTTCAACTTCTCCTTCATTTCGTTTTGATCATCTTTTTGTTACCGGAGTTCTTCATGGGAGTTCTACATGATGGTTCATCAAGGATTTATATTTCTTCTCGAAGTGTTCATCGAGATTCTTTTCTAAGAAACTCAAGCATTCTTCATCTTGCTATCCGGAGTGCAATTTCTTTCTACCGTATCTTTGGAGGTGGTATTATGTCCTTCTTGATAATTCCCCTTCGTTGCTTCGTGAGTCACAAGTTATCAAGAATGAGATATTTTAAATCCATCAATCTCTTCTTTAGAGTTATCTTGAGTTATATTTCACCTAAAGCCTTCCCTAAGGATTGTTGCCATTTATGGTGCTTGTAAATGATCCAAGTACTTCATTTATCCTCCCGGTGAAATAAGTTTCTCGTCTCCTCGTTCATATCAATCCAATTCTTCTTCCCGTGAGTGGCAGGTTGTCATCTCATAATTTGAGATGTATTTCATAAGACCATATCAAGATTATTCTTTTCGTTGTTGGTTTTCAACAACTCCATTCTAGCATTTGTTGTATCTGTGATCTCTCAAGATCTTGTTTCCCTTCGTTCCGGAGTCATTGTGATGTTGCTCTTTTCAACCCATCATCTCGTTTGTCAAAGATCATGTTCTTTTCGTGCTTATCCATTTAACCAGAGTGTCGTGTCCTCTGCTAAAGTTCTTTTCATCTTATCTAGTCTTGTATCACTTTTCAACCGGAGTGCTATTCGAATTTGGTCTTCCTTGATCCCCTTCCTTAACCGGCGCGTTTTCAATATATATCTTCCCTTCAACCTCAAGGTTTCGCAATGCTCTTTGTCCCTAGTTTCTAACAGAGTGTTTTCGACTTTGTTCTCCTTCGTTCTATTCTTTTCTCGAATTAGTTCAACCTCGCAAGGTTCTTTGGTTTCACTCATTCGTCAAAGGAGCAACTTAGTTTTACCTCTGCTCTCTTTCTCTTCCGTTGTCCCTCCGGTGCCATTCTAGATCTCGGGACGAGATCCTCTCGTAGTGGTGGAGTGTTGTAACGCCCCGAGACCGATGTGCCAGGTGTCATGCAGTTATTCGATGTTGTTGCGTTGTCTTTTTCTTGCGTGTTGCATTCATCATTGCATCATGTGCATTGCATCATGTCATCATGCCATCATGTCTTTTCTTTTCTTACTCAACTAAATAAATTTTATGGATCTTCGATCCATTTAAATCGAGGGAAGGATGACTTCTCTTTATAATATATCCTCCCGATATTAGTGGAGCTATTATAAAATAATCCATTCTTTGGAGTCACCATAACACACTTGCAAAAATCCCAATGCCTTTTATTATTTCAATTCTTGGCCTCTAACTTTGCCATATATCCTTTCGTCATTTTCCGGAGCTCCACCTAAATTCTCAACATTTTTTGGACATTTCTAATTCCTATTCCTTGTTCAAACCTTTTCAATTAAATTCAAATGACTTTGAATTTAATTCTTGCAATCATGTCCAATCCTACTTTTCTTTGACCGGGCGCATTTTTGTGAGTCCGGAGAAATTAACCACATGCCCTAATTCTTCTTCCAACCTTCTCTTGTCTTCTTTCCTTTCTTCTAATTCCCTGTTAATGAAAAGAGAGAGGAGGAAGAGAGAAGCCCAGCCGCCACTTGTGTCCAGCTAGGCCCATTTGGCCCAAGGCCTCCCGCAGCCCACTCCCTAACCTAAACCCTAGCCCGACTCCCTTCTCCCTCTCGTTTTTCCCCTCGCGCCGCCAGGAGAGCCCCCGCGCTCGATCCCATCTTCCCCATCTTCTCGATCCCATCTCCCTTTCGATCTCTTCCCTACTCGCTGCCTCTTTTCCCTCGTCCTCCTCCCAACACTTGCACGCAGAGGAGCAGCTTCCCATTCCCCCGAACCCCTTGTCCACTACCTTGGACTCCGGCCATGGCGCCCGCACTGACCGCCCAGCAGGCCATGCCCCTGGCCGGAGCCACCTTTCCGCGCCTCCTCCTCACCAAGCTCCCCGTCGCCCAGGCGCCCGAGGAGAGGAGCTCCTCGAGCACCTGCGCCTGCAGCCATCGCGCCCGTCGTCGGCGCCACAAGTCCGCGTCGCCGAGCCCCTCGTCCTGCCGGAGTTGCTCCTTCTGCCGCACGCCCACCGAGCTCCATCGCGCCCGACGCCATCGACCTCGAGCTCCAGTGCCCTGCCTTTGTCCGTGCGCCTGTGATGAAGCTCCGGGAGCAGCCATGGCCGTGGATGCCGCCCGCCGCCTCCAGTCTGAAGCTCCGGCGTGCCCAAGCCTCGGAGTCGACCGGATCGACCTCCCCAAACCCCCGTCGCTGGCCTACCCTATTTCTGCTGCGCCGAACGATGACGACCAGCGCCATGCCCCCTGCTTGCACTCCTACCGCGCCTTCGTTCTGTCTCCTAGCGAAGGAGATGACTAGCAGCACCCAGCCCCGTTGACCGCTGCACGCGCAGGCCCAGTGCACTCACCATGGTCTCCCCCTCCTTGTGTGGGCTGCGCCCCTCTCCATGGCCAAGACCAGGACACCGTGAATGTCAAGTTCCTCCACAGGCGCCCGAACGACTACGCGGATTCGCCAAGTACATCTTCTCCAAGACCGGACCGACAAGTACCACGACGTCCGTGAACCACTACCGTCGCCCCGAAGATGTTGGATTCGTCAAGTACCTCTCCGAAAAACGAACGTGTACCACTACTTCCACGACGCCCGTGAACGTCTACCTCCACGACGACCCGTGAACGTCTACGAGATGTACCACTACCGTCGACCCGTGAACGTCTACTTCCCCTACACCGCATCGAACTTGGTCTGTTCCGACAACACACGCTTCGAAGGTATAACCCCGAGACGACGCCCGTGAACGAATGTTGCGTGTTGTATGAAATGCTCGTGTTTACTCCGTGTCGGAGTTGTTCGGTGCACGTTGCCCCTCTTTTGCCTTGCCACTGACATGTGGGAACCCCGTAATCGGGAGCACCCCACCATCCTTGCATGACACGCTCCCGTCACTTCCTTTTGCACCGGTATCCCCGTGGGCTACCGGATAACCGATATGTTGTCGTGGCATCATTTTCGGATTCGTCGTCGTGGCACCCTTTTCCTTTCCACCACGATGTCAAATGCTTCATAATAATGCTCTTGTCAAGTTTTAATAAAAATTGCATAAACTTGTTCATGTCATCTGCATCATGATAACAACAATTAAAATATTTAAATTGTTGTTGCATTAAATAACTAAGGCATATGGGGATTTACCGGATTTGTTATTTGTTATGTCCGGCCCCATTTAAATTGTTTAGATGATATAGTTTTGTTATGCTTCACCACATGCCATGCTTAAACAACATTTAATATTGTTGAGTACCTAACGAGCGAGAACTAATAAGTCATGTGGTGTTTCGTCAATATGCAACGGAGTTGCATGTTGAGCTCCACTTAATTTGTAGGATTGTTTGTGCTTTTTGCCATGCCATGCTTCATTAAACCGGGCATGCCTCATACTCGATTGTGCATCATGCCATGTTGATGTGTTGGTTGTTTACTATGTTGTGTGCTTCTTTTCCGGTGTTTGCTTCTTCGGGTTGGTTCCGGTTACGTCGCTTTTGTGAGGACCCGTTCGACTACGTCCGTTTGTCTTCTTCATGGACTCATTCTTCTTCCTTGCGGGATTTCAGGCAAGATGATCATACCCTCGAAATCACTACTATCTTTGCTATGCTAGTTTGCTCGCTCTTTTGCCCTGCCAATGCTACGATGCCTACCACTTGCTTGTCAGCCACCCAAATTGCCATGTTCAGCCTCTAACCCACCAATGTCCTAGCAAACCGTTGATTGGCTATGTTACCGCTTTGCTCAGCCCCTCTTATAGCGTTGTTAGTTGCAGGTGAAGATTGAAGTTTGTTCCTTGTTGGAACATGGAGATACCGTTCCTTGTTGGAACATTTATTTGCTTGTTGGGATATCACAATATATCTATTTAATTAATGCATCTATATACTTGGTAAAGGGTGGAAGGCTCGGCCTTATGCCTGGTGTTTTGTTCCACTCTTGCCGCCCTAGTTTCCGTCATATCGGTGTTATGTTCCCGGATTTTGCGTCCCTTACGCGGTTGGGCTATAATGGGAACCCCTTGACAGTTCGCCTTAAGTAAAGCTTCTCCAGCAATGCCCAACATTGGTTTTACCATTTGCCACCTAGCCTTTTCTTTTCCCTTGGGAGTCGCGCTCCTGAGGGTCATCATTATTTTACCCCCCCCCCCCCCCGGGCCAGTGCTCCTCTGAGTGTTGGTCCACCTGTCAGCTACCGGTGGCTACCAGGGGCAACTCTGGGCTGGCCTACCCGTACCTAGGACAATCTGAGTGTGCCCTGAGAAAGAGATATGTGCATATCCTATCGGGATTTGTCGGCACATTCGGGCGGTGTTGCTGGTTTAGTTTTACCCTGTCGAAATGTCTTGTTGTACCGGGATACCGAGTCTGATCGGAACGTCTCGGGTGGAGGTCTATTCCTTCGTTGACCGTGAGAGCTTGTCATGGGCTAAGTTGGGACACCCCTGCAGGGATTTGAACTTTCGAAAGCCGTGCCCGCGGTTATGGGCAGATGGGAATTTGTTAACGTCCGGTTGTAGAAAACCCGAAGTTGACCTTAATTAAAATACATCAACCGCGTGTGTAACCATGATGGTCTCTTTCCGGCGGGGTCCGGGAAGTGAACATGGTTGTTGGAGTTATGCTTGACGTAGGTTGCTATAGGATCACTTCTTGATCATACCTTTATCGACCGTGCTTTGCCTTCTCTTCTCGCTCTCATTTGCGTATGTTAGCCACCATATATGCTAGTCGCTTGCTGCAGCTCCACCTTATTACCCCAGCCTTCCTATAAGCTTAAATAGTCTTGATCTCGCGGGTGCGAGATTGCTGAGTCCCTGTGGCTCACAGATACTTCCAAAACCAGTTTGCAGGTGCCGATGAGTTTGTGCAGTTGACGCAACCAAGCTCAAGGAGGAGCTCGATGAAGATCTTGCCCTTTGTGTTGTTTCGTTTTAGTTGATCAGTAGTGGAGCCCAGTTGGGGTCGATCGGGGACCTTTGTCGCATTTGGGGGTTCTTCTTTTATTTTGGTTCAGTAGTCGGACCTTGATTGTATCTGGATGATGTAATGCTTTATTCATGTAATTGTGTGAAGTGGCGATTGTAAGCCAACTATGTATCTCTTGCCCTTATGTATTACATGGGTTGTGTGAAGATTACCTCACTTGCGACATTGCTTTCAATGCGGTTATGCCTCTAAGTTGTGCTTCGACACGTGGGAGATATAGCCGCATCGAGGGCGTAACAGCTTCGCACACCAGATGATCTAACGTAAGAACGCAATAACATACATAAGTATACAAGCAAAGATCCAAAAAGAAAACAAATGAAAGACTTCAAAAAACTCCAAAACAACCAAATAAAGTTTCTGTACATAACGTAATTTTTACAGTAGCAAAAATATGTGTGTTTGGGTCTAACAGAAAGTACACGTTACGGGCTTCGATTTGCAAAAAGAATCACCTAAAACGGAGTTACAAAACTCAATTTATGGCCTAACAAAGTTTGAATTCAAATTTTAAAATTTTAAAAAATATTTTTCGTTTGGTTCTATGGATAGATGGGATTTCTATGAACTAGTAGGAAAAAGAATCAACTAAATCGTATCTATAGACTAAAAGATATACAAGAAAGCAGATTTGGTAAAGAATCTGAATTTGGAAAAATTCCTGAAAAAGAAAAAAATTTGGCCAGAGACAAGTGGTGCTCTGTGATTCGCTGGCTGGGTGCTCACCGGACTTGTCGCTGGAGACGAGGAAGAAGGTGGCTCCGGTGTGCTTCGTCGAAGGACGTGTGCGGAACGATGTAGAGGAGGATGAGGTGAACCACTTGAACAAGTTGTGGTGGTAGATTGCTTCCTGTACGCACGGAGAGAGGTCGCCGGAATTCATGAACTCTGGCGAGCAATTGGCGAGGTTAGGGAGGGGCAAAAACTCCAAAAGGAGAGGGCTTCAGACGAGGGTTGAGAGGGGCTCCCAGGGGTGCTTTATATAGGGCAGGGGAGGTCTAGAGTTGGGTGGGGCGATATGTGTTAATGGCTGCAATTTCAAGCGCTCATGATGGCCATTATGGTTGTCTTTGAGGCGCACCAGGGGATGGGAGGGGTCGAGGGAGGCGAGGGGGTTCAGTTCAGAGGCGTTTTGGAGCAGGGGAGAGGAAGATGAGGGGAGGAAGAGGTAGAGGCTCCATGGATGAACGTTCTGTCAGTGATCACGTACAGAGAGGAGGAAGAAGGAGATAGCGCCTGGGCCTGGGCCTGCAGGGCTGCGTTTTTAAACGTTTTTTTACAGAAGCAATGAAACACCGAAAGTACAAATAAATATAAGTCTAGAAATGCCAGAAAAATTCACATAATTATATGGTCTTATATATGACCTAGTGAACTTTTATCTGGCCTAAAATGCAAGTTTCAAAAATAAACTTTTTGCTATGCTAATAAAATAAGTTGCAAATAAAACTCAAAAAAATATTTTTGGTTCCAAATTCAATTTCTGATATTTTCTTTTCTGATTTTGAAGAAGTCATTTTATCTTCTCTCTTTATTTTATTTTTGATATAATGGAAATGAATTTGTTTGGTAAAACGAAATTTGATCCAAACTCCCAACTTCGAAAAAATTCAAAATTGGTTTTTAGGGAAACTTCCAACTCTCTCTTTTGGTCCTTGAGTTGCTCAAAGTTCGTTGGATCAAAAATCAAATAAAACAAATGGGGCAAAAAGGCATAAATCATGGATGCATATGAATGATCTATTATAAACATCCAAATTGAAAATTGGGATGTTACATTTCTCCGGTTCCATGTTATTCGAAATGAGTTTGTTAACAAGACCTGATCAACCCTGTTAGTGGATTCCTTTTGATGAGCATGAGATGGATGAATTTAGAAAACACAACTCTCTGTGCCCTCTTTTTTACTTTCTGTTATTTATATTAAATAAAGCAAAAATAGTATATTCTGTCTGTTTTTTGAATTATCCATGCAATAAAAAATACCCCGAAAATAAAAGTTCTCCAAATGCCCTGAAAATTAAATATGATTTTTTCTAGAATATTTGAGAATATCTAGCATTCAGAACACAACAGGGGGAGCAAGCACCTGGCTACGAGGGTGGAGGGCGCGCCCCCTGCCTCGTGGGCCCATGGTGGCTCCCCTCCACTTATTCCAGCTACCACACACTCCATCTTCCTCCCACAAAAATCACTAGCCAGCTCAAACCTGAGTTCAAGCTTATCTTGCTGCCATTTTCGATCTCCTAGCTCAAAGCTCCATTCACAAAACAACTTTGGGGATTGTTCTTTGGTATGTGACTCCTCCAATGGTCCAATTAGTTTTTGTTCTAGTGCTTTATTCATTGAAAATTGTTGCTGCATAGGTGACCCTGTTCTTGAGCTTGCATGTCAAATTTATATGGTCAAAAGTCGTTCTAATGCATGACATAATCTCTAGGCACTTGTAGGAGTATTTGCTATCAATATTGTTGAGTTTGCTTCACTGTTATTTTGAGTTACTCAAAATTTCAGAGGAAGAAATATGTTTAGGAAAATGTACCAAGGTGGTTCTTCAAGGAAGCAGGACCCAGACCCACAATAAGCGATGCGGAAGAAGAACCACCAAGAGAAGCTCAAGTGCAGCCTTGTGAATGGCCGTCAGAGGACTTCATGATTCGAGCAGGAATCAAGGAGGAATTTGAAGCATATGTGCGTAATGGTAATCTTGAGAGTTTCGAGGCAGATAAGTGCCGTCAATACTATCACCTAACTGATTCCTTTATGAGAAGGTTCAAATATTCATCTTCACGTAATTCTCAAATTGTCATGTTCGATCTTTATGATAAATCTTATACCATGGACTTAGAAGATTTTAACACTAATTGTAAACTCCCACAGTGGGGTGATGTTAGTGAACCTCGCAAATATGAATTTAGAGATTTTCTTGCTATTATAACTGTGGGGGAATCTAGAGATGTAACACAAGCCACCATAGGGAGCATTCATTTTCCTGCTATACATTATTTTTCTCTCTTCATAGGCAGATGCATAAATGGTAAAGATGAAGCATGTCACATGTGTGTACCTGATCTCAGCGTTCTCAGGAGCACTGTTATAGGAGATAAACAATACAACTTGGGGGCTATAATTGCACGTAGGGTGCATAATAACTGTATTCATGGAGATTTCTTTGGTGGAATTTATGCAACTCGTATAGCTAACTTTCTTGAGATACCCATACATGGATATGATATTGAGTTGCCTCCTACTTATTTAGATTATGATGCTATGGTTCGTCATCAGTTTGTTGAGAGGAACGATCAGTTCCTCCAGTACCGACTAATCTTTGACAGACGACGCACCTATCACGTCGCTCTCCCTGCCCCTACTTTCTTTGACTTTCAGGCAAAGGGGATATATGTTATAACTAGGGAGAAGGCGACCAAGTACGAGAGGAGGGAGGAGACAGCTCGCCTCCAAGCTGCAGCTCATCAGGCAATTGTCGCTGCATCTCAGTACGACCCCAGCTACAACTTTGGATATCCGCCAGGCCAGCCGTGGCCATAGACCAACTTAGGCCAAAAGCCTAAGCTTGGGGGAGTACGTATTTCTCACCAACATTACATTCCTGTTCACACACTCATGCTAGTTGTCAGTGCACATACTTTTTCATTGTAATATCCATGCTAGTTTATTTCCCTTTTTATGCTTTCTTCTTGTGTGTTTGATAAACCTAAGAAAAACAAAAAAATTATTTGTAGCTTTTAGTTAGTTTACTTTCCATGCTTTAGTGGTAGTAATTAAAAAGAAAACCCAAAAAGATTTCTCGTTCTTCTTTTGCTTCTTGGGAGCTTTGCCGTGTAAATAGTTTTATTTCTTTCTTGTTCTTTGGGGGGTCGAGAGGAGAAGACCACAATGAAAAGGTTGAGTGGCTCTCATATGCATTATTGTTGATTTAACAAAGAGCCCATATTACCTTGTCTTCTCTCTTCAATTGTATGCTTGCAAATTCCATCTTAGTCCAATGCACGTGCACTATTAATATTATTGTCGGTGTCAAAACCGGCGGATCTCGGGTAGGGGGTCCCGAACTGTGTGTCTAAGGCAGATGGTAACAGGAGGCAGGGACACGATGTTTACCCAGGTTCGGGCCCTCCTGATGGAGGTAAAACCCTACTCCCTGCTTGATTGTTCTTGATGATATGAGTATTCCAAGAGTAGATCTACCACGAGATCAGAGAGGCTAAACCCTAGAAGCTAGCCTATGGTATGATTGTATGTTGTCCTACGGACTAAAACCCTCCGGTTTATATAGACACCGAAGGGGGCTAGGGTTACACAAGGTCGGTTACAAAGGAGGAGATATACATATCTGTATTGCCTAGCTTGCCTTCCACGCCAAGTAGAGTCCTATCCGGACACGGGACAAAGTCTTGAATCTTGTATCTTCATAGTCCAACAGTTCGGCCAAAGGATATAGTCCGGCTGTCCGGAGACCCCCTAATCCAGGAGTCCCTCAGTAGCCCCTGAACCAGGATTCAATGACGATGAGTCCGGCGTGCAGTGTTGTCTTTGGCATTGCAAGGCGGGTTCCTCCTCCGAATACACCACGTAAGAGTTTGAATACAAGGATAGTGTCCGACCCTGCAAAATAAGTTCCACATACCACCGTAGAGAGAATAATATTTCCACAAATCTAATCTACTGACATGTTTTGACAGCATGACAATATGCCACGACCTGGTCATTATTCGAACCATTTTTCTTTAACCAGCCCCACACATAACGCGAGGCGGTTTCTTGACACGTCTTGTCAAAGCAGAGATCGTGTTCCCCTTATCACGGGATTCTCATCAATACAAACATGGGTAACCCAACCGTGCATGTTGGTATGACTCCTAGATCTTAGGTAAGTCTCAAACGGCCATGAGGAGGACGCCTGATATTCACCCTCTTTATAAAGGGACAAGGCCTTTTCTTCCCCGCCCCCCTCGCGCTCAATCGAATCCTTCCCCCGCCTCGAGTTCTAACACCCAAAGCTCGGGTCAGGTGCTTCGGACCTTCAATCATGTCCGGATCCAGCCTTCAAGGCCGGTGGATGCTTTCCTCCGTCACGGAGGAGGACATCAAGAAGTTGACGGAGGCCAGATATCCGACTGCCGAAATTTCGCATAGGCTACCCGCCCGAGGTTAGGTCGTCCCTACTCCCGTACCCAACGAAAGCGTTGTGTTCGTCTCCCACTTCCTCCGAGGGCTAGGCATCGCTCTGGATCCCTTTGTTAGGGGTCTTATGTTCTATTACGGGCTGGATTTTCATGATCTGGCCCCGGATTCCCTTCTTCACATTTGTGATTCATTGTCGTATGTGAGGCCTTCCTCCGCATTACCCCTCACTTCGGCCTGTGGCTGAAGACCTTCAATGTGAAGCCGAAGACGGTCGAGGGGCAGTACGCAGTGTGCGGAGGTGCTTTAATAAGAAAAATTGCTGACGCTCCATGTCCAAAGGGTTCCTTTCCAGAGGTGTCCGGATTGTGGCAGCAGGAGTGGTTTTACATCACAGCTCCCCGAAGTGCCAAATGGGTAGCTGCCCCCACCTTTCGCTCGGGCCCCCCACGACAACTGATGTCATGGATCAGCAAGGGGCTGAGCTGGGGTCTAGCCAAGAACGTGCCAGTACTGTAGAGCCGTATCCGAGATCCCTTTGAGGGAGACTTCAATCTGGTTATGGTAATGCAATTTATGCTGGTTCGTCGAGTCCAACCTTGCAAACGCCGACCCCACCGCATGTGGGAATTCAACCCGGAAGGACCGTGCACTATTCAACATTTCCTCGGCATGACGCACGAGGAGATGTACAAATAGTTCTTCGGACCCCAAATAGAGTGTCTGGACACCACCGAGGATGTGGGCCTAAGCTGCAACCGCCCCGCTGCCCAAGTAAGTAATCCCATGGCCGAACACACTGTCCTTTTATTTATCATGACATCATTCTGAAGAATTGCTCTTTGACCAGGACTGGATAACAAAGGCAAAGATGATCCGGTGTTCGGCCCCCCTTCCTGAGGGCTTGGACAATCCAGTGCTGGAAAAGATGCTCGAGCCAGCACGTTGTCTATTGCCCTCAAAGGAAGATGAACGGGGGAATAAAGAGGGCGAAAGCGGGCCTCCTTCGCTACCTATTCCAACCGAGCGAATGAGCGCCTCCACGAGGGAGGATAACAGAGGGGAAGAATCTGACATTCTTTCTCCTCGGGGAAGGAAGAGGACTACCTCTGAAGATCCAGAAACTAAGGTTTCCAAACAGGAGAAGAAATCTCAGCCAGAGGGTCCTGCCTCGGAGGGTATTCTTGCCGCACAATGTCTGCGCGGGGATCAGCCCTCTATCGAGCTATAAGTAATCAAAAAGTACTTAATAGTGAAGATATCCTACCTTACTTCCGAAGACAATAACCGATGCTTATAAATTGTAATCCGGATCGCAGCCCTTCTCGACAGAGTTCTTCTTCCGGGGATCTTCTTCCGGAGATGATGGAGAGCGAAACGCCTCCCCCGGACTCCCCAGCTCAAGAAGCGGGCGACCTTGAAGTGTCGTCGCGAAGGGTACTAGGGCCAGAGGATAACCCTTTGGCTGCCTGGAATCCCCAGTATCCGGCTCCTAAGGAGAGCAACAGCAAGGGTCCGTACAGTGTGCGGTTGGACGCGCTGAAGGATCTTCTGAGGCAAGCAGCCATCTCGAAAGCGCATCGTACGCTAATGGGTACGGTAATTGAAAGGATTTCATTAGCTGAAAAGCGGGTTGCATGAAGCTTTTATGAGTCTGCTGAAAGGCTTCGAGGTACGTGAAATAATGTATGCTTTTAATAGTACCGCATACGTTAGGTATGCCCATGCATATAGTAGCCCCTAAGACTCTGGTTATCGTCAAGAACGGCAGCAATCAAAGGATCATAGTCCCAGGTAATAACCAGACCGCCTTTATGTGCAGGTGGTTGAAGCTCCAGTGGCTAGCCGGACTGATGGGTTTGCCGAACTAAGGCGGCAACTGGATGCGGCAGATGCCGACATCGTGCTTGTCAACAAGCGGATTGACGAGGCACAGGGTGAGTGATTTTTCTGGTGATCGTCACATAATAAGAGCAGCATGATGCCAGTATCTTTAATATGTTGTGACTGCAGATGGAGCTGCCACCGTGGAGACCCTTCAGGCTGAGCTTGCCCGAGCCAAGGAGTAAGCAAGGAGTAGCAATGCAGTCGCTTTAAAGGCGGCCGAAGAGTTATGGGTCGAACAGGCCGCGCACTGCGAGAGCAAGGAAAAAATAGCCAAGATGGTTGTAGAGTTAAAAGATGCTACTGACCGTTACCAACTTCTTGAAGATGAAAACCGGGTGAAGGTGACGGACCTGGAGAAGGCCCGGGTGGCTGCCAAGGAAGCCTGCTCCAAAATTAGAGCGACGAAGGAGGAGCTGAATCAAGCTGCAGATATCGTGTCTGGAAAGCCCTTCTTGTTGCGGACTAAGTTCGGAGATCCGAAGTATGCTCCTCTAGACCGGCTATGGAGTTCTGCGGACGCGTACATGGATTTGGCTGCAAGTGCTGCTCATGCAGCCGAGTACTTCAAGAATCAAAAAGGTCCCGAAGTGGAAAAGTTGTTCTGGTCACAGTTTCACGCTCTAGTCTGTCCGATGTTTCTGAATGAGCGATTGACCGGTTGGGCCGATCTCCATAGGTTGTACGAACTTGCCATGAGGTCTGTTGTGGATCATCTATGGCCGGGAGGGCCAAGGACGAATAGCTACTTTAGCTTAGTGCAACAATTCCTTGATGTTGTGCCACGCATCGATGCTGTAAAGAGATCGGCGTGCATAGAAGGTGCGCGGATGGCCCTTGCCTGTGTCAAAACATACTGGGCTGAGATGGAGGCCACCACTATTGCGGCACAAGGTTCGGCCATAGGCCGAGTGGCTGCCGAGCACTACTTTGAAGAAGTCCTTGAAGGCGCTCGTTTGATAGAGGCTCAGTGCTTGAAAAATATTATTTTCCAGTGACATGTAGTCCCATTGTACAAACAATGTTTTTCTGAATTAATCAAGGCTGTATTTATAATTTTGGCCGAAAGTACTATGACGCCTCCTGTGCGGCCATTTATGTATATACGTATATAACCTAAAAGTTTACAGTCGTCGGCTTCCGCCCCCACGCATATAATGCGGGGGTGTTCATGAAATATGCATATCCACACTTGATCCAACGTCTTGGTCCGTTAAGGAGGTGATAGCGTAGCGAATGAAGCAATTGGACTATATTGCTTTAACACTTTCACTTAGCCATAGGAGTTTGACAGTGGGGCTACTATATAGCCCCTGGTACTTCTGCACTCGTCCGAATACGGGGCGCGTACGTACATGACCGGGAAATGGCCCTTCGTTAATGCGGAGGAATCCCGAAAATTTCGATTAGTCATCGAGTGGTTGACCAGTCTCCCGCTATATAATGACAGTCAGTTTTCGGCTTTCTCTACTGAGGTGCTCATCCGGATGAACCAGGGGACAATTGCAGTAGTTCTCCCAGTGCTACCTTAGCCGATATAACGGAATGTAAGGTACCAAAACGTGGGAGCTGGGCAAACCTAACATTTGACCAAAGACATGATTCGGAGCTGACGCATATAGGGCCAAACTCGCAATGCCGAACACTCCCTAAGGTGTTTGGTCTTTATAACATATACCGGGCTAAACAATGCCCTCTATAAGAATCCCCATGTGTCCAGGTAGGTGCAAAATCCTAGCGTAGCCACATGCCAATAACGCCGGCATCCTTCTCGGTTGTGTGGAGTATCCGGAGGATGTGAGCAACAAGAGACAGTAAAAAAGGTTTACGTAGGGCCTTAATCTAAAAAGAAACCTTTGGGCGGGTCCCTGCTGCATGTGTGCGCATGTGTCTCTGTTGTGCCGTGTCCTGGAGGGGTGTAGCACGATAGTCACCTGCAAAGGGAAAGAACTTAGGTGAAAAGTTGTTGTGCCAAAAAGAAGAATGAATTATCAAAATTCCAGAGAGGCCTGGTTGAGCCGGGCTGGTCCTAATTGCACGCGGGAAGCGCCTGGTATCGTTTTATGAGGGTTCAAGAACCAATCTCATGCATGTATGATGGAACGCCGGACTCGTCTAACCATGTCCGTGGTCTTGACGACCTGCCATTTTTTCTGGTTGGTGAGGCTGTCTAGTGTGCGGCTGTTAGAGCCGCCGCGTCCTCTTCTATAGGTAAAGAACGGTTGGCATTTCCGCTAACTGTGATGATGCCTCGTGGACCGGGCATCTTGATCTTGAGAAAAGCATAATGTGGTATTGCGTTAAAACGAGCGAAAGCCGCTCTTCTGAGCAGTGCTTGATAATCACTTCGGAATGGAGCGATGTGAAAAGTTAACATTTCACTTCGGAAGTTATCGGGAGAACCGAATACCACCTCTAGTGGTAGAGAGCCCGTACAGCGGGCCTCTTGGCCTGGTATTACTCCCTTGAAGGTAGTATTACTGTGGCTTATTTGTGTCGGGTCTATCCCCATTTTACGGACTGTGTCCTGATATATCAGATTTAGATCACTGCCGCCGTCCATTAGGACCCTTGTGAAATGGTACCCGTTTATTATTGGGTCTAACACCAAGGCCGTCAGTCCTTCACATCGGATATTTGTATTGTGATCCCTACGAACAAAAGTGATCGGGCAAGCCAACCAGGGGTTGAGCCTAGGGGTGATGGGCTTTATGGCGCGTGTGCATCGGGGTGCATGATTGCTTCTCCCCTTTGTCACATGGATCACGTTTACTGTTTTAACCTCTGGTGGGAATTTTTTCTGTCCTCCGGCGCTTTGCTGGCGAGGTTCATCCTCGTCTTCGTTTGGTGTCTCTTCCCCTTTGTGTTCGGCGCTTAGCTTATCGGCCTGCTTGAAGACCAAACATTCTCTGTGGGTATGATTTGCAGGTTTGTCTGGGGTGCCGTGAATCTGAAAATTTTGTCAAGAATTTTGTTTAGGCCAGATTGTCCTTCTCTGCTGCCTTTGAAAGGCTTTTTCCGCTGACCTGGTCGAGATCCCCTGAATCCGGCGTTTACCGCCGTCTTATCTGGGCTACCTTCTTTATTTCTATGCTTGTTTTTGTTGCATCGTGGTTTACCATTGCCATCCCTGACTTCGGATGTGCTTGGGTTGCTGGTGCTGCTACGGGCCAACCAGCTGTCCTCTCCCACACAAAAGCGGCTCATGAGGCTTGTTAGGGCTGCCATTGTTCTCGGTTTTCCTTGACCGAGTTGTCTGGCGAGCCATTCATCTCGGACGCTGTGTTTGAAAGCTGCTAAGGCTTCAGCATCCGGACAGTCGACAATTTGGTTCTTCTTGGTGAGGAACCCGTTCCAAAGCTTTCGTGCGGACTCTCCAGACTGTTGGGTTATATGACTTAAATCGTCTGCATCCGGAGGCCGGACATAAGTCCCTTGAAATTTGGCCCGGAAAGCGTCCTCGAGCTCCTCCCAACTTCCAATTGAGTTTTTGGGGAGGCTTTTTAGCCAGTGCCTAGCTGGCCCTTTAAGCTTGAGGGGCAAGTATTTAATGGCATGGAGATTGTCTCCACGAGCCATATGGATGTGGAGGATGAAGTCCTCTATCCAGACTCCAGGGTTTGTGGTTCCGTCGTATGCCTCTATGTTCACAGGTTTGAATCCCTCTGGGAATACATGATCCAGCACCTCATCAGTGAATCATAAGAGGTGTGCGGCACCCCTGTATTGGGATGCACCATGGTGTTAGGACAGTTGTAATATTCGGTGTTGGCTGTGTACCCTAGCGTGCTTCCTAGATCTATAGAGAGATCTGGTCGCGCCGGATTTGTGACGCAAGTTCTCACGTAGATCGTGTGTTGACTTATGCGTGACTTTGTTAGCCGCTCTATCGCGTTCACAGGGTGGTTGATCCAGCCGGTTGGCCGTATCACTTATCGTTTGTATGGCCTCTAAGGTCTCATCGTCGAATTCGGGTAATAGCTTGCGCTTCGGATAGCTATTTGGATGGTAACTTCAACCATGCTTTGTTACTTTGTTCCACTTGCTGTTGAGCGTATTTTGTGCGACCTTGAGCCTTTTCTTCTGTTTCCTCAGGCTTCTCGTTGTGGCAGTAAGCCTTCTGCGGAGGTTCTCTTGCTCCAAGTGTGTTTCCAGGATGATGTGTGCATCTTCGTCCGGACTGTTTTCTTCCCTAGACGGGGATTGATGAGGCGTATCTTTGGCGTCATCGTGTTTGGACGTCGGATCCGTATTATGTGTGCAGTTTGCATCTTGATCGCGTTCTGCCACCGGGGTGGTGCAGTTGTCGTTTCTTCCCGAGTCACGTGGACAATTATTATCGCTGTTTTTGCTGTGGTGGGACTTAGAGCGGCGCCGCTGACGTTGGCGCTTGGCTTGCTTCTTGGAGGGGTCATCCTCCGCTTTCTCATCGCCATTGGCTTCTTTGGGGGTGTCCACCATGTATACGTCATGTGATGAAGTAGCGGTCCAGCGCCCTGTGGGCGGTGGTTCCGGCTTGTCTCGTGCATCGTCGTATGATTGTATGTTGTCCTACGGACTAAAACCCTCCGGTTTATATAGACACCAGAGGGGGCTAGGGTTACACAAGGTCGGTTACAAAGGCGGAGATATACATATCCGTATTGCCTAGCTTGCCTTCCACGCCAAGTAGAGTCCCATCCGGACACGGGACAAAGTCTTCAATCTTGTATCTTCATAGTCCAACAGTCTGGCCAAAGGATATAGTCCGGCTTTCCGGAGACCCCCTAATCCAGGACTCCCTCAATTATCCACAATATTTGGTCGTGCAAGTGAAAGGCAATAATGATGATTATATGATGAACTTATTGAGATGAGAAAAGCTGGTATGAACTTGACCTCTCTTGTTTTTGTAAATATGATTAGTTCATCGTTCCTGATTCAGCCTATTATGAAAGAAACATGTTTGCAATGACAATTAGAGATTGTAGTTGCTTATGCCATGCTTAATTAGCTAGGAGCTTATAATGGTTTACCTTGCGTGCCAACATACTATTAAAATGGTGGTTATGTGGTATGATAGGGTGGTATCCTCTTCTGAATGATTCGAGTGCCTTGACTTGGCACATGTTCACGCATGTAGTTGAAACGAAATCAACATAGCCTCTACGATATTTATGTTCATGGTGCATTATATCCTACTCATGCTTGCATTTGATGTCGATAAATTTTAATGCATGTTCATGACTGTTGTCGCTCTCTAGATGGTCACTTCCTAGTCTTTTTCTAGCCTTCACTTGTACTAAGTGGGAATACTGCTTGTGCATCCAATTCCGTAAACCCCAAAGTTGTTCCATATGAGTCCATCATACCTACCTATATACGGTATCTAGCTGCCCTTCCAAGTAAATTTGTATATGCCAAACTCTAAACCTTGAAATAAACATTCTGTTTTGTATGCTCGAATAACTCATGTATCAACTAGGGCTGCATGTATCTTCCATGCTAGGTGGGTTATTCTCAAGAGGAGTGGACTCCGCTCCTCACTCACAAGAAAATGGCTGGTCAACGGGATGCACAGTCCCATTCTTTATGCAAATCAAATCAAAATAACTGCAAACAAAACTCCCCCGGGACTCTTGTTAGTTGGAGGCACTCGTTGTTTCGAGCAAGCCATGGATTCATCCTTGTTGGTGGAGGGGGAGTATAAACTTTACCATTCTGTTTGGGAACCGCCTATAATGTGTGTAGCATGGAACATATCGAGATCTCTCGGTTGTTATGTTGACAATGAAAGTATACCGCTCAAAATATTATTCATATCTATTTCAAAACCAAGCTCTGGCACCTCTACAAATCCCTGCTTCCCTCTGTGAAGGGCCTATCTATTTAATTTAATGTTGAGTCATCATCCTCTTATTAAAAAGCACCAATTGGAGAGCACCGTTGTCATTTGCATCCATTACTGTTAGTTTACATTGAGTATGACTTGACTGGATCTCTTTTACCATGAATTACAATGTCTAGTCAGTCCTTGATCTTTAAAGGTGCTCTGGATTTATGTTTTGCGGTCTCAGAAAGGGCTAGTGAGATACCATCTAGTCATATCATATCATGATTGTTTTGAGAAAGTGTTGTCATTCGAGATTTATTATTATTGCTCGCTAGTTGGTTATGCCATTGATATGAGTAAACATGAGACCTAAATGTTATTGTGAATATGGTTAGTTCATAATCTTTGCTGAAAACCTAAATGCTGGCTTTACATATTTACAACAACAAGAGCAAACAGAGTTTGTAAAAGTTTTTCTTTATCACTTTCAGTTTATCAACTGAATTGCTTGAGGACAAGCAAAGGTTTAAGCTTGGGGGAGTTGATACGTCTCCGTTGTATCTACTTTTCCAAACACTTTTGCCCTTGTTTTGGACTCTAACTTGCATGATTTGAATGGAACTAACCCGGACTGACGTTGTTTTCAGCAGAATTGCCATGGTGTTATTTTTGTGCAGAAATAAAAGTTCTCGGAATGACCTGAAAATCAACGGAGAATTATTTTGGAATATATAAAAAATACTGGAAGAAGAATCCACATGAGGGGGCCCTCCACCTGTCCATGAGGGTGGGGGGCGCGCCTGCCCCCCTGGGCCCCCCCGCCTCGTTTGCCCCCTGACACTCCACCGACTTCAACCTTGACTCCATATATTCACTTTCGGAGAGAAAAAAATCAAGGAGAAGGATTCATCGCGTTTTATGATACAGAGCTGCCGCCAAGCCCTAAACTCTCTCGGGAGGGCTTATCTGGAGTCCGTTCGGGGCTCCGGAGAGGGGAATCTGTCGCCATCGTCATCATCAACCTTCCTCCATCACCAATTTCATGATGCTTACCACCGTGCGTGAGTAATTCCATCGTAGGCTTGCTAGATGGTGTTGGGTTGAATGAGATTTATCATGTAATCGAGTTAGTTTTGTTAGGGTTTGATCCCTAGTATCCACTATGTTCTGAGATTGATGTTGCTATGACTTTGCTATGCTTAATGCTTGTCACTAGGGCTCGAGTGCCATGATTTCAGATCTGAACCTACTATGTTTTCATCAATATATGAGAGGTCTTGATCCTATCTTGCAAGTCTATAGTCACCTATTATGTGTTATGATCGGGCAACCCCGAAGTGACAATAATCGGGACCACTCCCGGTGCTGACCGTAGTATGAGGAGTTCATGTATTCACTATTTGTTAATGCTTTGGTCTGGTACTCTATTAAAAGGAGGCCTTAACATCCCTTAGTTTCTAATAGGACCCCGCTACCACGGGAGGGTAGGACAAAATATGGCATGCAAGTTCTTTTCCATAAGCACGTATGACTATATTCGGAATACATGCCTACATTACATTGATGAACTGGAGCTAGTTCTGTGTCACCCTAGGTTATGTGTTTTACATGATCGATCGCATCCAGCATAATTCTCTATCACTGATCCATTGCCTACGAGCTTTCCCTATATTGTTCTTCGCTTATTTACTTTTCCGTTGCTACTGTTACAATCACTACAAAACCCGAAAATATTACTTTTGCTACCGTTACCTTTTGCCACTGTTATCACTACTATCATATTACTTTGCTACTAAATACCTTGCTGCAAATATTAAGTTTCCAGGTGTGGTTGAATTGACAACTCAGCTGCTAATACTTGAGAATATTCTTTGGCTCCCCTTGTGTCGAATCAATAAATTTGGGTTGAATACTCTACCCTCGAAAACTGTTGCGATCCCCTAAACTTGTGGGTTATCAGAAGACCAAAATCAATTTGAGGTGAAGATCAAAAAGGTTTGAAGCGACAACAAAATGGAGATCAAGAACGCCATTGTAGATGCCTTTCTTGACGAAGAAGGCATCTCACATGAGTTCTCGGCTATGTACACACCTCAACAAAATGGAGTGGATGCACAACCCAGCCACCCAGGTTCAAGTCCCCACGGGCGTGAATTTGGGCTCTTATTATTTAGAAAATCTCGTTGTGAGGGGCTTCCTCTACCGCTTTCCTTTCAAAAAAATGGAGTTTTTGAGAGGAAGAACCGTACCCTTATTGAGATGGCAAGAATAGTGCTAGATGAATACAAGACACCAAAACACTTTTTGGTGGAAGTGGTTGATACGGCTTGTCATGCTACAATTCGACTTTATCTTCAGAACTTCTTGGTAAAACGGCATACAAGCTACTCACCACTAAAAAGCCACAAGTTGGTTACTTTAGAGTATTTAGCTCCAAGTGTTACATTCTTGACAAGCATCATCATTCAAAATTTGTTCCCAAATCTCATGAAGGTTTCCTACTTGGTTACAGATCAAGCTCTCACACTTACCGTGTCTACAACAACTTCACTCGGAAAGTTGAAGAGATTGTAGATGTGAAGTTTGATGAATGTAACGGCTCACAAGTAGAGTAATTGCCAATTTATGTAGGTGACAAAAATCCTTCAGAAGCAATTCAAGACTTGTCTATTGGCAAGATCTGTCCAATGGAGGTGAAGGAGAGCACTTCAACCGTTCAGGTGGAAGCCCCAACATCACATCAAGCTGAACCACAAGTTGACATGGAGCCATCCACAAGTGGAACATGTCAAGATGAAGGGAATGAGGAGGCACAACAAGATGATACACCTCGACCTCCTTCTCCACCTCCACAAGAAAACAACAACATCAACAACAATGAAGAGGAAGAAGAAGACAATGATGAGGATGCATCACTATGGCCCAAGCAAAAGCATCATCCTGTCGAACAAATTCTTGGCGACATCACATCTGGGAGAATTACTTTCTCTAACTATCGTTTAGCTAACTTTTGTGAGCATTACTCTTTCATCTCTAGCATTGAGCCTATGAAGGCTGATTGGGTGAATGCTATGCATGAAGAGCTACACAACTTCAAGAGAAACTAAGTGTGCACCTTGATTGAGAATCCCAAAGATGAACAAAACATCATCATAACCAAATGGGTGTTTCGGAGCAAGCAAGATGGGGATGGACAAGTCATACACACCAAGGTTCATCTCGTTGCTCAAGGCTACTTTCAAGTCAAAGGTATGGACTATGGTGAGACCTACGCCCCCATTGCTAGACTTGAGTATATTTTCATCTTACTTGCTTATACCAATCACCATGATATCACCCTCCATCAAATGGACTTTAAAAGTGTTTTTCTAAATGGTGAAATTGATGAGGAAGTTTATGTTAAACAACCTCCCGACTTTTTTAATCCCAAGAAACCAAACCATCTTTACAAACTTCACGAAGCTCTCTATGGTCTCAAACAAGCTCCTGGAGCTTGGTATAATGCTTCTCAAAGTTTCTTCTTCAAAAAGGATTCAAGATTGGTAAAATTGATTCAACCTTGTTCACTAAGAGAGTAGATGGTGAACTATTTGTGTGCCAAATATATGTTGATGATATTATTTTTGGATCTACTGACCCTTTCTTTTGTGAAAAGCTTGGAAGGTTGATGTCAGAAAAGTACAAGATGTCTATGATTCATGAACTAAACTTCTTCCTTGGTTTGCAAATCAAGCAAACTCAGGATGGTACATTTGTTTCTCAAACAAAGTATATCAAGGATCTATTCAAAAAGTTCCACGTGCAAGAAAGAAAAGGCATGAAAACACCCATGCCTACCCCGGACATCTTGACTTGTCAAAGGATGACAAACCCATTGATCAAACGATCTATTGGTCCATGATTGGTTCATTTCTATATCTATGTGCCTCCTATCCCAACATTGTGCTAAGTGTGTGCATGTGTGTACGCTATCAAGCGGCACCAACAGAACATCATCTTAAGGCCATGAAGAGGATTGTGAGATACCTTATACATACACCAAACTATGGCATTTGGTGTCCCAAAGGATCTTCTTTCAAACTTGTTGGCTATTCTAATTCGGACTATGCCGGAGACAAGGTTGACAGAAATCCACTTCGGGTACATCAATCCTTGGTAGATATCTCATGTCTTGGTCTTCCAAGAAAAAAAACTCGGTATCTCTATCCACCGTCGAAGTGGAATACATAGCCGCGGGATCATGTTGTGCTCAATTAATATGGATGACACATAATCTTAAAGATTATGGGATACATGTGAAACATGTTCCATTACTATGACAATGAGAGTGCTATTAAGATTGCAAAACAATCCCATGCAACATTCTCGAACCAAGAATATTGAGGTTCGTCACCATTTCATTCGAGGTCATGTTGCTAAAGGTGACATTGACCTCAAGCATGTTCCTACCAACAAACAGAGTTGGTTGAGAAGTGAGTTGAATGTCACTGATGCTTCCAATGTGAACTGGACACTCGCTTGGATGCATGCAAGGGCATGAGCTATTATGACTAACCCTTGATATCTCTCTTATGATGATCATTTCATATCTTGGATATATTGGTCCCTTGTATTGCATCTAACCCTTGTATGTACTTGGATATGCACTAATTCATACAGCTTTCTCTCAACATTCATATCTAGAGTAAAGGAGATTGAACCAAGTATATGTACCTTTGGTGTTCTCAAGGAACAAGACACCTTATACATATCATCTCACACTATATGACTCTATGCTTCACTCTTGTCAAAATGGATACATATGTTGTTCCTTGCAAAACTAAACCATGTAGGAAGACGAGCTATAAATGAAAGGATTGCTCCAATTTCCACTCTGTGAGCATCCACCTCAAGTTCAACTACATGAAGGACATCCACATCAAACCCAATGTAAGTTCTCACATCTTAGAGAAGTTTTACTCGAAGACATGAGTCAAAGCAACTCAACAAGATGTAAATACATTGAAATGCTTAAATGAGAAATGGCAACCCCATTTTGAGTTTAACGAAGAGTATGACCTATGATCAAGTCATCTCACTTGACTCCTAAGACAATATACTATAACATAAGTGACCTAGTCGTCGACCCCCTCTAGATGAAGTTCTCCAATGTCTCCTGAATTTGCCTTTTCTTTTGCTAGAGTTTTTCCTTTTATCAAAAAACTTCATCTAGATATCTTCCTTTTCTGTGTTCTTTTTCTTTCGTTAGTTTCTGGTAAATTACTTGCATATCCTTGTGAGAATTATTTGCCTAGTGAGTTGCGTTGGTCAATTGTTCTCTCTGTGTTGAACTCGGTACCACCGACCTGAAACACATCATACTCACCGAGGTATAGTTAACACTACAACCAAAATGGAGTAATGCCAACTCGCCGACGTGGCCTCTTTGTGTCGTACTAATCTTGGACACACTGATTGGCACAACTTGGCGTCACCGATTTCAACACCTAAAGAATATTCGCTCAAAACGTTTCTTTATTTCTTCTCCAGCTCCACTCAATGATTCTTTCCCTCTGACTGCATCTACAATTACATCATGCCTAGTTGTGCTTCTCCAAGACAACACTCACTTGACTCATAACCTTGAAGCCAACCCTTCTTGGAAATTGATGTCAAAGGGGGAGAGAGATGCACATCAAAGCTTAGTTTCAAATATCTTCCATATCAAAAGGCAGACCCTAAGGAAGAGAGACACATTTCAAAAAGAGGATAGAACCTACATGTTTATAAGAGGGGTGAGACATTTTCTTAATTCAAGTTGAGTCTTTGCTATATCAGCTTGATAAGTATTGTTTGCTCGTAGTTTTGCTCTGATTTTATCTCGCCCTACCTACTCCCATTATCAAATGCTAGATTCATGGGGAGGTAGTTCAAATTTAGGGGAGAAAAATCCTTGAAATTTTATTGCAAATATTATTAAATCATTTCTAGGGACATGTCTGTATCTAAAGAAGTACTCAACTAGTGATACTTATCTAATACATGGCATCCCAATCTTGGTATTCTTGTACATATTAGGGCTCCTTTCTTGTTGGAATTTTCTTTTGTTATCTAACCGTGTTTTTGCAAGCCTATTTTGTCAAAAATCAGTTCAAGAACCTCAAGGTAAGTATATACATCTCACTCATGTACATGATGATCTCTTTCTTGTTGCACATATCGTTTGCAAGAAGGAATCATGGACATGACGCCACATCTTTCATCATATTGCTCTAATACATATAGCCTAGATACATGTAACTCAACACCCATTCCTTCATGTTGTGCATTCACATCCCTTGAGCTTCTATCACAAACATGATTACACACTTGTAGGGGGAGTTTATGCATGTTACTTGTTCTTTCAAAGCTTGAATGTACTATTTGCTATATTCTTACTTGAAGCTTTTATGTATGTTGTCATCAATTTCCAAAAAGGGGGACAATGAAAGCATATTTGCTCCCTTGGTGATTTTGGTAATTAATGTCAGCATACATATTGTTAGACTAACACTTTGACCTAGTATCTTTCAGATAAGTTCAACAGTGGCATGGCAAGGACATGAGTATGTGGACCCCTATCAACATGTCAAGGATAAGAATTGGTAACTCCAAGACTCTACATTTCTGGTCTAGTGATCTAAGATCACATTGAGTCCCTTTGGAAAGCCAATACTATTAAAAGGGTATGAGGTATTGACGATGAAGTTGTTGCTCAAGTACTTTGTGATATTGCTCCAAAAACCCTCAGTTATTTTCTCAAAATACATCTGTCAAAACCCTAATTTCCTATCTCGGTCCCACCGAGATTTCATTGCCAAGTTTCTATGATGACATTGTTTCTCTTCGGAATCACCGAGTTGAAACAATTGGAAATTCAGAGACTGTGTTTTTCCCTAGACATTGCACTTCGGACCACTGAGTTGTTCCACTATGGTGCCACCAAAAAGTCCAACATTCATATCTTTTACACTAATCTTTCTCACCGAGTTTTATATTCGGTCTCACTGATTTGGGTCAGAAGTGTGTAACGGTTGGATTTTGGGCGAAGGCTATTTATACCCCTCCACCACCACCTACTCTCTAAGAGAGCCATCAGAAGGAAACACAACTTCCACCATTCATTTTTTGAGGGAGAACCACCTACTCATGTGTTGAGATCAAGAGATTCCATTCCTACCATTTGAACCTTGATTTCTATCCTCTTCAAGTTGCTTCCACTCCAATCCTTCTCCTACCCAAGCCAAATATGTGTGAGAGAGATTGAATGTTGAGGAGACTATCATTTGAAGCACAAGAGCAAAGAGTTCGTCACCAACACAACATCTATTACCTTTTGGAGAGTTTTGTCTCCTAGATTGGTTATGTGTCACTTGGGAACCTCCAAGATCATGTGAAGTTGAACCAAGGAGTTTGTACGGGCAAGGAGATCGCCTACTTCATGAAGATCTACCCAAGTGAGGCTAGTCCCTTGTGGATGTAAGCCATGATTGAATATACAAGGTTGCTTCTTCATGGGTGAAACCCTCCATGGACTCACGCCACTGTTACCCTCCGTGGGTTGAAGTCTCCATCAACGTGGACGTATGATAGCACTACCTATCGAAACCACGCAAAAAATCATCATTTCTTAATTGTGTTTGATCTTCCAACTCTACCATTTACTTTGTTGCACAATTGCATGCTTTATCTCTATATACGCATGTGTAGAAAGTCTTGGCATCAACTTAACTAATGCCAAAATAAGCCTAAGTAACAAGAAGACTAAAAACTTCATCTTTGGTTGGTTAAGTGTCCATTCACGCCCCCCCCCCCTCTAGACCTATCTTCTCCTATCCTACAATATCCATTACGTTCTAAGATTGATGTTGCTATGACTTTGCTATGCTTAATGCTTATCACTAGGGCCCAAGTGTCCAGATTTCAGATCTGAACCTATTGTGTTTACATGAATATAAGCGTGTTTTCGATACTATCTTGCAAGTTGTATGCACCTATTACATTTTATGATCCATAGACCCCAAAGTGACAACAATTCGGATTCACTCTAGTGATGACCGTAGTATGAGGAGTTCATGTGTTCACTAAGTGTTAATACTTTGTTCTGGTTATCTATTGAAAGGAGGCCTTAATTTCCCTTAGATTTCCTTATGGACTCTACTGCGACGGTGATAACCCACAAGTATTGGGGGTCGCAACAATTTTGTAGGGTAGAGTATTCAACCCAAATTCATAGATTCGACACAATGGGAGGCAAAGAATATTTGTAGCAATTGAGTTGTCAATTTCAACCACACCTAGAGATTAAATATCTGTAGCAAAGTGATCAGTAGCACAGTAATATGGTAGTTTGATAGTAGTAGTGAGAATAGTAGTGGTAACACTAACATCAATAATAGTTTTGTAGTAGTTGTAACAGTCGCACTAGCAATAGTAACTTAGCAAGAGCAATATGTGAAAAACTCATATGCATTGGATCAGTGATTTCGTTGGATAATATTCATCATATGACAGTCGTAACCTAGGGCGACACAGAACTAACTCCAGTTCATAAATATAATATAGGCATGTATTCTGTAAATAGTCATATGTGTGAATGGAAAAGAACTTGCATGACATATTTTGTCCTACCCACCCGTGGCAGCGGGGTCCATAAGGAAACTAAGGGATATTAAGACCTCCTTTTAATAGAGAACCGGAACAAATCATTAACACATAGTGAATACATGAACTCCTCAAACTACAGTCATCACCAGAAAATATCCCAATTATTGTCACCTTGGGGTTTATAGATCATAACACGTAATAGGTGCATATAACTTGTAAGATCGGATTGCGAACATAGATATAATGGTGAAATCATAAACGTTTCAGATCCGAGATCATGGCACTCGGGCCCTAGTGACAAGCATTAAGCATAGCAAAGCCATAGCAACATCAATCTTAGAACATAGTGGATACTAGGGATCAAGCCCTAACAAAACTAACTCAACTACATGATGAATCTCATCCAACTCCTCACTGACCAGCAAGCCTACGAAGGAATTAATCACTCCCAGTGGTGAGCATCATGAAATTGGGGACGCGAGATGGTTGGTGATGACGAAGACCGAAGATCCCCCTCTCCAGAGGCCCGAATGGGCTCTAGATATGGCCTCCTGGTGAAGAACAAGAGGTGTCGGCGGCTCCGTGTCGTAACACGCGATGAAACTTCCTCCCTTATTTTTTTGGAAAAATAGGATTTTATAGCGTCAGAATTAGGGTTAGCGGAGCCTCGTGGGCCCCACTACCCACCAAGGCGCGCTAGAGTGGGTTAGCGCACCCTGGTGCCTTGTGGGAAGCTCCCCCCTCCAATACGTCTTGGTTCCAATAATTTTTATTTATTCCAAAATAATTCTGCAAAAAGTTTCGTCCAATTTTGAGAATTTTTTTCTACACAAAAACGACACCATGGTAGTTCTCCTGAAACAACGTCAATCCGGGTTAGTTTCATTCAAATCATGCAAATTAGAGTCCAAAACATGATCAAAAGCATTAGGAAAAGTAGATACGATGGAGACGTATCAACTCCCCCAAGCTTAACCCATTGCTTGTCCTCAAGCAATTCAGTTGATAAACTAAAAGTGATAAAGAAAAACTTTTACGAACTCTTTTGTTCTTGTTTACATATATACGATTAAATAGCACCCAAGTTTTCAGCAAAGATCATGACTAACCATGCAAACAATAACTCTTATAAATTATATTAACTCATATCAATCGCATAATCAACTAACAAGCAATAATAAGATATCTCAAATGCTAACACTTTGTCAAAAAAATCATGATATAATATGACAATAATGGTATCTCACCAGCCCTTTCTGAGACCGCAAAACATAAATGCAGAGCACCCCCAAAGTTCAAGTAGTGACTAAACATTGTAATTCATGGTAGAAGAGATCCAGTCATGATGCATTCAACATTAACTATACACAATGCATGAGGACGACAATAGTTCTCTTAGGACTGGCGCTTGTTTAATAAGGTGATGACTCAACATAAAAGTAAAATAACACGAAAGTAAATAGATAGGCACTTCACAAAGGGAAGCAGGGATTTGCAGCAGTACTAGAGCTTGAAGTTTAAATCAGAGATAAATATAATTTTAGGAGGTACACGCTTCCTGTTAATGTTACGACCAAGAGTTTTCAATATCTTCCATGCTAAACATTTTAGCGGCGGTTCCCAAGCGATAAAAGTAAAGTTTACTCCCCTCCACCATCAAACGCAAGCCATGGCTAGCCGAATCCTCAGGTGCCTTCCATACCAACAACGGTTCGGGAGAGTTCTGTTCAATTATTTGTAATTTTTTTTTTCGGGATCGGGCATCCCTATTACCAGCCCCTCTCGTGCAAGGACGAGTGAATAAACACTCATCACGAGAATAAACCGCTTAGCATGCAAGATACTGACCACCACCTGTCGCTCCATGAGCGGCCAAGGCACACAAAAAGATCTTCATTTGAATTTTTAGAGGTGGCAGATGCAAATTTACTTGGAATAGCAGGGTAATACCGCACATAGGTAAATATACTAGACTGACAATAGCTTGAATCTGCATCGGTATTTCCCCAAAGAGGAAGGGATGATGCAGCACAGCTACAGTAAGTGTTTCTCTTAGTTATGTAACCAAGGTTATAAATCCAGTAGAAGAACCAAACAACACTATGTAAACGGTACCTGCACACAAAGAACAAATACTTGCAACCCAACGCGCAAGAGGGGTTGTCAATCCCTCTACGGTAAAAAAGATAGATTAAATTGTATCAGATTGGATAAATAGATCTAGTAAAAATACAAAATAAAATAAGTAAATAAAAATGCAGCAAGGTATTTGGGTTTTTGGAATAATAGATCTGAAAGCAATATGATAAGAGATAGACCCGGGGGCGTAGATTTCACTAGTGGGTTTTCTCGAGAAAATAGTGTATTGTGGGTAAACAAATTACTGTTGGGCAATTTATAGAAGAGCAAATAATTATGACGATATACAAGTCAATAATCATGTATATAGGCATCACGTCCAAGATTAGTAGACTGACTCCTGCCTGCATCTACTACTATTACTCCACACATCGACCGCTATCCAGCATGCATCTAGTGTATTAAGTTCATGGAGAAACAGTGTAATGCAATAAGAACGATGACATGATATAGACAAGATCTATTCATTTAGGAATAGACCCCATCTTTTTATCCTTAATAGAAATGATACATGCATGCCTCGCCACCCCTTCTGTCACTAGGTGAGGACAACGCAAGATCGAACCCATCACAAAGCACATCTTCTCATTGCAAGAAAAATCAATCTAGTTGGTCTAACTCAACCAAAGATCCAGAGAAGAAATACGAGGCTATAATAATCATGCATATAAGAGATCAAACAAAACTCAAATAATATTAATAGATAGATCTGATCATAAACTCGGACTTCATCGATCCCAAGAAACACACCGCAAAAAGTCATTACATCAAATAGATCTCCAAGAACATCGAGGAGAACATTGTATTGAGAATCAAAAAGAAAGAAGAAGCCATCTAGCTACTACCTACAGACCAGTTGGTCTATGGTGAACTACTCACGCATCATTGGGATTTTATAGAGCTGAGAGGACTCCTATGGTCCCCACCACCCACCTGGGCATGCTAGGGGCCTCTAGCACGCCCTGGTGGGTTGTGTGCCCCACGGGCCTCGACTCTGGTGCTTCCTTGGCTCCCAAATTGTCTTCTGGTCCAAAAAGTTTCGCTGTGTTTGGACCCCATTTGATAAGGATATTCCACGAAGTAAAAAACAAGCAAACATAGCAATTGGCATTGGGCAATATGTCAATAGGTTAGTCCTAGAAAATGATATAAAGTTGTTATAAAATTAATGTAAAACATCCAAGAATGATAATATAACAGCATGGAACAATCAAAAATTATAGATACTTTGTAGACGTATCAGCATCCCCAAGATTAATTTCTGCTCGTCCTCAAGTAGGTAAATGATAAAAATAGAATTTTTGATGTGGAATGCCGCCTAACACGTTCATCACATATTATTTTCTTTTGAAGCATGGACAATTGGACTTTTAGATGGTTCAAAGCAATAGTCTATATTTGACATGAAGACTTCAATACTCAAGCATATCAACAAGCAACCATGTCTTTCAAAATATCAACACTATAGAAAGTTATCCGTAGCCCATCATGCTTAATCATTGATCCATTCACGAAACGCACTTGAATATTAGCTACATCCAATGCACAAGTATGATCATAGTGCTCTCTAGTTGGTGCTTTATAATAGAAGATGGAGACTCAAATAAAAATAAAAATTGCATAAAAGTAAATCGACAGGCCCTTCCCAGAGGGAAGCAGAGATTTGTAGAGGTACCGTAGCTCAAAGCTTAAATTGAGAGATCAAATATTTTGAGAGGCATTCTTTTCCCATCAACGAAAACGACCGAGTAGTTCCCAATATTTTCCATGCTAGATACATCATAGGTGGTTCCCAAACATAAAATAAAAATTCTATTCCTTTGTCCACCATTCTTTCACAGTCCATGGCTAGCCGTATCCACGGGTGTCTTCCATACCAACACTTCCCAAGGAATTTATTATTTGATAACATAAAGTAAAATTCATTTTCATTTTAGGACTCGGCATCCCTATTACCGCCACACTCTCGTGCAATGACAAGTGAATGAACACTCATCTTGAGAATAACACATCTAGCATGGAAAAATGTTGGCCACCCCCTGCCGCTTCATGAATTGTACGGGCACACAAATAGGAAATTCATTTTGAAAATAAGAGTTGGCACATCCGAATTTACTTAGAACAACATGGAAATACCGCATATAGGTAGGTATGGTGGACTCATATGGTATATAAGTGGGTTTAAGGATTTTGGATGCACAATTAGTATTCCCACTTAGTACAAGGAAAGGCTAGCAAATAGATTGAGAAGCAACCAACCAAGAAACGAAAATTCACATAAACGAGCATTAAGCATAACTAACACCAAATAATGCACCACAAGTAGGATGTAATTTCATTCCATAACTATTGACTTTCGTGCTTGCATAGACAATCACAAACCTTAACAAGAATATTCTTACTGAAGCATAATTAATCACCAACATGACTCATAGAGTACTATCATCATATCTCAAAACTATTACAACGAGTCAAGTTTATTTTGTCCACTGATGTTTATGAATGTTTTTATTATATACATCTTGAATATCTATCCCTTTGGGACTAATTTCATATATTGCATTTGCTTTTGACAAGCTCAAACAAATTTAAGTGAAGAACACGAGCATAAAAAATTTCATCTCTCAAAATAATATAAGTGAAGCATGAGAGAATTTCTTAAAAAAAATACTAACTCTCAAATTAATCTAAGTAAAGCATGAGAGTATTTCTTCAAAAATTAAAGCACCACCGTGCTGAATAAGATATAAGTGAACCACTAGAGCAATTCCATAGCTCAAACAATTTAAGTGAAGCACATATAGCAATTCTAACAAATCATAGCATAATTATGCCTCTCTCAAATAGGTGTGTCCAGCAAGGATAATTGAAACAAACTAAAAAGCAAAACAATTAAAGAATCATATAATACAAGACGCTCTAAGCAAAACTCATGATATGGACGAATAAAAATATAACTCCAAGTAAAATTACCGATGTTTGTTAGAAGAAAGAGGGGATGCCTTCTGGGGCATCCCGGAAGGCATCCCCAAGCATAGTTGCTTGGTTCTTCTTGAATATTAACTTGCGGTGCCATGGAAATTCGCTAGCTTACTCTCTTTCCACTCCCTATTCCTTCATCCATCGTGATCTCACCCAAAACTTGAAAACTTCAATCACACAAAACTTAACAAAACCTTTGTGAGATACGTTAGTATAAGAAAACCAATCTTTGCTTTAAGTACTGTTGCAAACCCATTCATATTTTGTTATTGCATTATACCTACTATATTCTAACTTTACCATGGCTTATACCCCTTGATACAATCCATAGATTCATCAAAATAGGCACACAATGCAATGAAAACATAATCTGTCAAAAATAAAACAGTCTGTAAAGACTCAAATTTTACTCATACTTATGTAACTAAAAAATTCTTCAAAATTAAGATAACAGAGTAAATTTGCAAATCAATCTTGTGTAAAAAATTCAGAATTTTTCGTCGCTTTTGTGAATTTTAACAATTTTGTTACTTAACGCAAAAGTTTCTGTTTCTCAATAGGATCAAATCAACTATCACCCAACATGATCGTAAAGGCTTTACTTCGCACAAACTCTAATTGAAACATTAAAACACAATCATAACATTAGAATAATTGTGCAAACAATCAAGAATAGAAATAAAAAGGTAAAAATATATTTTATTCATTGGTTTGCCTCCCAACAAGCGCTATCGTTTTATGCCCCTCGCTAGGCATAATGCAAAGATTCAAGTACTGTCATCCTTGGTTTTTGGTCCATAGGTTGCCCTCGTGACTGATTCAAATGGTGGCTTAATTCTTGTTCTAGATAAGTGTTCCATACCCTTTCTTAGTGGAAACTGAAATTTAATATTCCCTTCTTTCATATCAATCACGACACCTATAGTTTGTAAAAATGGTCTACGAAGTATGATGGGACAAGACGGATTGCAATCAATATCAAGAAAAATAAAATCTTTGTGAACATAATTCCTATTTGCAAAAATAAGAACGTCATTAAGTATTCCCAAAGGTTTTTTAATAGTAGAATCCGCCAAGTGCAAGTTAAGATAACATTCTTCAATATTGGTAAAATCGAGCACACCACATAGAGATTTTGGAATTGTAAAACACTAGCATCCAAATAACATAAAGTAAAACACTCATAATTTTTAATCTTGACTTTAATGGTAGGTTCCCATTCATCATATAATTTTCTAGGAATTGAAATCTCTAATTCCAACTTTCTTCTAAAGCTTTGATCATCGCTTATACAATATGTTTACTAAAAGCTTTATTTTGTTCATAAGCATTGGGTGAATTTATCATGGATTGCAACAAAGAAATACATTCAATAAAAGATCAACTACCATATTTAAAATGTGTGTAATCCAAAAGGGTGGGCACATCACTAGTTAAAGTTTTTGACCTCTCCAAACCCAATTTTGTGAATTTTCTCAACAAAATTTTCACCCTCCGAATTATGAGAATGCCCTGTAGCTAAACCGACTCTTCTTCAGTCCTCTTTTCATCAAATTTAATATTACTCAACAAGGAATAAATAGAAGAAACACCAATCATTTTAAGATCTTCATCATTTTTATGAAAGCAATCGGTAGAAAACGCTCTTTCTAAAAAAATCTTTTAGCTCTAACCATAGCGGTTCTTTTCTTTCTTGATTTATTCGTTGCCATCAACCTTAGGTGGAAGAACTTTAATATTGAGATTTTCTACATAACGGGAAATTCTATCAATGCTTCTAGACATCTCATCAATCTTATTCAACTTTTCTTCTATCGTAGTATTGAAAGCTTTTTGAGCACTGATAAATTATTTAATATTGCTCTCAAGATTAGAGGGTTCGTATTATTATTGTAAGAAGAATTACCATAGGCATTGCCATAATTATTAGAGGAATTTCCAGGAAAAGACCTAGGATTAAAATTACGTCTATAAGCATTATTATTAAAATTGTTTCGTGAGACAAAATTCACATATACGGGATCACCATTTTGCTAATCAAAGTAGACAAAGGCACATCATTAAGAGAAATAGGAGCATTTTTACTAGCAACCAATTTTGTAAGAGCATCAACTTTTTCACTCAAAGTACTAATTTATTCAAGTAAATTAACTTTTTTACTAGTAGGTGCTATTTTAGTATGCCATTGTGAATAATTTGCCATAATATTGTCTAGCAATTTAGTAGCTTCACCCAAAGTAATCTCCATAAAAGTACCACCCGCGGCAGAATATAAAAGATATCTAGAAACAAAATTCAATCCCGCATAAATTTTTTGTATAATCATCCAAAGATTTAAACCATGAGTAGGACAATTTCTTAGCATCAATTTCATTCTTTCCCAAGATTGTGCAACATGTTCATGCTCAAGTTGCTTAAAATTCATGATTTGAGTTCTAAGGGAAATAATTTTTGTGGGCAGAAAATACTTAGTAATAAAAGCATCTTTGCACTTATCCCAAGAATCGATACTATTGCGAGGCAAAGAAGAAAACCAATTTTTTGCATGATCCCTCAAGGAGAAATGAAATAATTTCAATTTCACAATATCATTGTCCACATCCGTTCTATTTTGCATATCACACAATTCTATGAATGTGTTTAGATGGGACGCAACATCCTCATTAGGAGTACCGGAAAATTGGGCTTTCATAACAAGATTCAACAAAGAGGCATTAATATTACAAGACTCCGCAGTAGTGGTGGGAGGAGCAATTGGAATACTAATAAAATCATTATTATTAGTATTGGATAAATCACATAATTTGGTATTTTCTTGAGACATCGTGACTACGCAAACAAGATTGCAAGCAAATAAGAGATCTGACGAGAAAAAGGCGAATGAAAAAGAAGGCAAACAAAAAGGCAAATTTTTGTGAAGTGGGGGAGATGAAAGCGAGAGGAAAATGGAAAATAATGTAAATTGGAAGGAGATGAGGTTTGGATTAGGAACCTGGTAGATGTTGATGATGTCTCCCCAGCATCGGCGCCAGAAAATGCTTTTGACAATAGCTTGAATATGCGTTTTCATTTTCCTAAAGAGGAAGGGATGATGAGCAGAGCTACGGTAATTATTTACCTCAGTTATGAAACCAAGGTTATCAACCCAGTAGGAGAACCAAGCGCACTATGTAAACGATACCTGCACACAAAGAACAAATACTCGCAATGCAGCACGCAAGAGGGGTTGTGGATCCCTCTACGGTAAAAAGATAGATTAAATTCTAGAGATTGGATAAATAGATCTAGCAAAAACACAAAATAAAATAAGTAAAGAAAAAGTGCAGTAAGGTATTTTTGGGTTTCTGGAGTAATAGATCTGAAAACAATATGATAAAAGATAGACTCGGGGGCTGTAGATTTCACTAATGGCTTGTCTCGAGAAAATAGCAAACGGTGGGTAAACAAATTACTATTGGGAAATTGATAGAAGAGCAAATAATTATGAAGATAAGCAAGGCAATGATCATGTATATAGGCATCACGTCCAAGATTAGTAGACCAACTCCTTCCTGCATCTACTACTATTACTCCACACATCGACCGCTATCCAGCATGCATCTAGTGTACTAAGTTCATGGAGAGACAGAGTAATGCAATAAGAACGATGACATGATGTAGACAAGATCTATTCATGTAGGACTAGAACCCATCTTTTTATCATTAATAGCAACAATACATGTGTGCCACCCTACCCCTTCTATCACTTGGTGAGGACACCGCATGATCGAACCCATCACAATGAACCTCTTCCCATTGCCAAAAAAATCAATCTAGTTAGCCTAAAGTCATTAAATCAAATAGATCTCCAAGAACATCGAGCAGAACATTGTATTGAGAATCAAAAAGAGAGAAGAAGCCATCGAGCAACTGCCTACAGACCCACAGGTCTATGGTGAACTACTCATGCATCATCGGAGGAGCACAAGTGAGGATGATGAACCCTCCGTGACCGTGTTCCCCTCTGGCAGAGTGCCAGAATAAGGCTCTAGATTGGTTCTCGTGGTTCTGCAACTTGCGGTGGCTAGAAATGTATTTTGATCACTCTTGTACGTGCAGCAAACATTCATGTTTGCTAACCGAACTCATGGACGGCGTGCTGATGATCATACATCCAGCACCAATGTGTCATGTAAAGATAAACCAGAGAAGCCGCTCTTCATGAGATCAAGGAGAGCATTGAGAAGAACAAGCTAGCAGAAGACCACCTTGGGAAGGCCTCCCTTGTCAGGAAGGAGAGCCTGGCCAGGTCAAGGCCACCTAAGGACAAGTTCAGTTCGGCCCGGTAAGGTTGCTGGGGGCACCAAGACCAGGACCCGCCAAGCACTCTTACCGGTAAACCTTCACCAAGATGACACCGCTCCATCTCATTGCACCCAAGTCATTAATTAGTGTGGTGCCAAGGTATCAAGCAACCAGGTGGATTCCATAAAGCACATGGCAGCATGATAAATGAGAGATTAGCTTTACTAACACCCGTCCAGAGGACGTGTCATGCTAATAAGAGGCAGATAAGCGGCGCGGTAGGCTTGCCCGGCTTCAACCTCAGCACGACACCTAGCAGTGCATGTAATGCACTTTGTCCTAACTACTAGAGTTAGGTATGGTAGCACTGTTAGCTATCTAATCACACTCAAATTACTGTTTTGCCGTTATGGTCGCCCCTTAAGCTATAAAAGGAGGCTCGAGGCAACCCGGCAAAGGGTTGGAACTTTTTTGACCCCCACACTTGAACGCGCATAGTTGCACTCCCCTAGGAACCCTTGCCGGGCCAGTGCACTTCGTGTCTTCGTCCTTCTCAATTTTAATCCACCACGGCAGGAGTAGGGTTTTACGCTACAAAGCAACCCGGACCTGGCGAAAAGAGAGTTGTCCATCGTCGGGTTGTCCCCTGCTACTTCTGCTCTTTGTGCACCGTGGCCGTCCCCTTGCTGAAGCACAAAGGTGAAGGAAATATGCCGTAGAGGCAAGAATAAAGTTGTTATTAATATTTCCTTATATCATGATAAATGTTTATTATTCATGCTAGAATTGTATTAACCGGAAACTTAGTACATGTGTGAATACATAGACAAATAAAGTGTCCCTAGTATGTCAACTTGACTAGCTTGTTAATCAAAGATGGTTAAGTTTCCTAACCATAGACATGTGTTGTCATTTGAAGAATGAGATCACATCATTAGAGAATGATGTGATGGACAAGACCCAACCGTTAGCTTAGCATTATGATTGTTTAGTTTTTATTGCTATGCTTCTTGACTTATACATATTCCTCTGACTATGAGATTATGCGCAACTCCCGAATACCGGAGGAACACCTTGTGTGCTATCAAACTGTAACACCCACGGTGCGGCTATATCTCTCACGCGTCGGGGCACGACTTAGAGGCATAGCCGCATGGTAGGCTTGTCACAAGAGGGTAATCTTCACACAATCCCATGTGCTGAATAAGAAAGGGATAAAGAGTTGGCTTACAATCGCCACTTTACACAAATATAAGTTAAACATACATCATCCAGAGTACAATCAAGGTCCAACTACGGAACCAAAATAAAAGAAGACAACCCAGAATGCTAGATCCCCAATTGTCCCAACTGGGCTCCACTACTGATCAACAGGAAACGAAAGAACACAACGAACAAGATCTTCATCGAGCTCCCACTTGAGCTCGGTGGCGTCATCTGCACAGGAATCATCGGCACCTGCAACTGTTTGGAATTATCTTTGAGTCACGAGGACTCAGCAATCTCACACTCGCGAGATCAAGACTATTTAAGCTTATGGATAGGATAGTGTAACGCCCTCGATGCGGCTATAGCTCCCACGTGTCGAGGCACGACTTAGAGGCATAACCGCATTGAAAGCAATGTCGCAAGTCAGGCAATCATTACAACATCCCATGTAATACATAATAAAAGGGGGAGATAACATAGTTGGCTTACACTCGCCACGTCACATCAGAGTACATAAATAACATCCATCAAACAAACACTCATGGCCCGACTACGGCGCCAAAATAGAAAAGACCCCCAACATGCGACAAGGTCCTGAATCGATAACCCCAACTAGGCACCACTACCGATCATCCGGAAAAGAAACATAGTATCGCTAAGAGTCCTCGTCGAACTCCCACTGAAGCTCGTAATCGTCAACTGGAGCAGAAACACCTGAACCTGCATCTGGAGTTGTAGTATATGTGAGCCACAGGGACTCAGCAATCTCACACCCACGCGATCAAAACTATTTAAGCTCATGGGAATGGATAGACAAATATATGTGGAGCTGCAGCAAGCGACTAGCATATGTGGTGGCTAACTTATACGCAAAAGAGAGCGAGAAGAGAAGGCGAAGCACGAGCGAGAAGCTAAAGGAACATCCTGCGCAAGCATAACTCCAACACCGTGTCCACTTCCCGGACTCCGCCGAGAAGGGGCCATCACGGTAACACACACGGTTGAATCATTTTAATTAAGTTTAGTTCAAGTCATCTACAACCGGACATTAACAAATTCCCATCCGCCCATAACCGCGGGCACGGCTTTCGAAAGATCAATCCCTGCAGGGGGGTCCCAACTTAGCCCATAACAAGCTCTCACGGTCAACGAAGGAATAGACCTCCACCCAAGACACACCGATCAGACTCGGTATCTCGGTACAACAAGATGATTCGACAGGTTAAAACAAGTCCAGCAACACCGCCCGAATGTGCCGACAAATCCCGATAGGAGCTGCACATATCTCTTTCTCAGGGCACGCTCGGATAGGTCAAGCTACGAGTAAAACCAAACCTCAAGTTTCCCCGAGGTGGCCCCGCAGGCTGCCTGGTTCGGACCAACACTCAGAGGAGCACTGGCCCGGGGGGGGGTTAAAATAAGATGACCCTCGGGCTCCGGAAACCCAAGGGAAAAAGAGGCTAGGTGACAAATGGTAAAACCAATGTTGGGCATTGCTGGAAAAGCTTTAATCAAGACGAACTATCAAGGGGTTCCCATTATAGCCCAACCGCGTAAGGGACGCACAATCCGGGAACATAACACCGATATGACGGAAACTAGGGCGGCAAGAGTGGAACAAAACACTAGGCGAGAGGCCGAGCCTTCCACCCTTTACCAAGTATATAGATGCATTAAGATAACATAGCAATATAATGATATCCCAACAAGCAATATAAATGTTCCAACAAGGAACGGCTCCAATCTTCACCTGCAACTAACAACGCTATAAGAAGGGCTGAGCAAAGCGGTAACATAGCCAATCAACGGTTTGCTAGGACAAAGGTGGGTTAGAGGTTCAACATGGCAATTGGGAGGCTGACAAGCAAATGGTAGGCATCGTGGCATTGGCAAAGCAAAAGAGCGAGCAAAGTAGCATAGCAAAGATAGTAGTGATTTCGAGGGTATGATCATCTTGCCTGCACAGTTGTCAGAGTTGACTGGATCCTCACAAGCAAACTCAACGGGCTCCTCGGTAGCGAACTCGTCTCCCGGCTCTACCCAAAGACAAACAAGCAACAAGGACACAATCAACCACGGGCAAGACCAAGCAATATGATGAAATGACGATATGCTATGCGGGATGCGATGCGGGATGCAAAATGCAAGATATGACAGGAAATGCATGAACCTGGCATCAACTTGGAAAACCAAGTGTGCCACTGGATAGAGGGGATGAAATCGCTTGAAAACGATATAAAGATCATAGGAATCGGAGCTACGGTTTGGAAATGGCGAGCGTTTTAAGATATGACACCGGTCTGCGATTTACAGCAAGTAGGCATCTAAATGCAACGAAATGAACATGCTACAGCCACCAAACATGAAAACAAAATACATGGCAGTGATGTACACAAGATGGTTGACAAAACACTAGCACTGAGCCATAGGCAAATTCATCCATTAAGAGGTTCAAACAAGCATGGCTAAAACGCAAATGCACAACAGATTTCAGACTTAGTGAAATTAACACTAGTCTGAAATTTCAGATCACGATGCTCTCTTCGGAGCAGCAAAACAACATGATAGAAAACCTGAACATGACAAGTAAGAACATGGCATGGAGCTACTCAACAAGCTTAATAAAACACCCAAAGTGACCTGGGGCCAAAAGGGTTCACAAAATACTCTACCGAGCTCACGAACATTGCTCGAACACAATCAGTTTTCAGACTTAGTGAAAACTGAGACATGCTGAAATTTAACTCACGAAGGCATGTAAACGAGCTCGATGCACTCACTACGGTGCAAGTCATGGCAAGGAAAGCATATAACCAGCAAGAAGGCACAAAGTGCTAGCTACACATGGCAAGAACGAAGGCATAGCATGCATGGAACACTAACGGTAGCATCGGCGAAATCGCAAACAAGTTGACGATCTGCCCAGATTAACAACGAAGCAAAAGTTGAGCTCGATTGAGTCAACCTAGAGCACTCCACAAATGCCAACAAAGACATGGATGGATAGAGCATGACATAAATATCAAAACTCCCTTACTGATCATCCTCAAAAGAGGCACGGATCACTAGGAAACAAGCTGGACATATAGCATCATGAACTAAAATATCCCAGACTTAGCGAAAATCACTAAGTCTCTGAAATCTGCAATCTCAGGTACCTCTCTTCGCAAGCTTGCACAAGACAACACACACATCCTAAAAATGCATGGGTGGCACCTCTGGAAAGAAGACAAAATGCTTCACAATACATCCCAAAGGGGCACAGGCATATCATGCACGGATTAAACATAGCAAAAATGACAAAAGTGCATGATGAACTAACGGTTCTGCAATTTAACTCACGAAGCCTCCTTCTAACAGCATTTTGGGTATCAAGATGACCTCAAATGCAAATGATGCAATGGAATGAAATGATGTACATGTCGAGGCGAAGATTTTGATATATCATATGCCCAAAACGGATCTACGGTTGCGGAGATACAAGCAGTCAAAGATAGCACGAAAATTAGGGTTTCGGGGGAGAGAGGTCAACCGAAAAATCCCAGATCCAGATCTGGATCGGGCACGGACTCCGAGGCGGCGGCGGTACTGTTCACCGGCGACGACGGGGAAGGAGGCAGCGGCCGGCGACGAGGGGACCGGAGGGCGACGGCGAGGTTGCCGGGCGGCGCCGGCGTGGAGGCGGGCGGCGCGCCGCCGGGGACGGCGAGGCGGCGGCGGCTGCTCCGGCCGGGGAGGCGCGGGGCCGGCGGCGGAGTCGGGCGCGGCGGCCCGGCGAGGCGACGAACGGCGGCGGGGCAGCGGCCGGAGGAGGAGAAGAAGGGCGGCGGCGCGCGGGCGCCTCTGGCCCGAGCGGTCGGCGGGGAGGGCCGGCCCCGGGCCCTCGCGGGCCGGCGATGTGGGCGCGGGCGCGGTGGCAGGAGGCCACGTGGCGGCTGGCTGGGCGCGGCGGCGGACGTTGTCCGGCTCGCCCGGACACGTCCGTCGGCGCGGATCTGGCGGGGATGTTTTTTTTTTTAGGGTTTCGGGGAGAGGGAGAGATCCGAAAACGGAGGGGTGTATATATAGGCATAGAGGGAGGTAGGAGAGTCCAAATGAGGTGCGGTTTTCGCCCACACGATCGTCATCGAACGCTCTAGGACATGGAGCAGAGTTTGGTGGGTTTTGGGCCAAATTTGGGGGGTGTTGGGCTGCAACACACACGAGGCCTTTTCGGTCCCTCGGTTAACCGTTGGAGTATCAAACGAAGTCCAAATGACCCAAAACTTGACAGGCGGTCCACCGGTAGTAAACCAAGGCCGCTTGGCAAGACTCGGTCCAATCCGGAAATGTTTAAACCCCACACAAGAAAGAAAGGTAGAAATGACCACCGGAGGAGAACGAAACGCCGGAATGCAAAATGGACAACGGGGAAAATGCTCGTATGCATGAGATGAACATGTATGCAAATGCAATGCACGTGATGACATGATAAGAGATGCACGAAAAAGAAAACAACACACGGAGACAAAGACCCAAACCCGAGAAATAAATATAACTTAGCGCCAGGGACGGCAAGAGTTGGATACAAATATGGAAAGTATATCTGGGGCGTTACAGATAGGGTAATGAGGTGAAGCTGCAGCAAGCACTAAGCATATATGGTGGCTAACATACGCAAATGAGAGCGAGAAGAGAAGCAATGCAACAGTCATGAAGCTAGAAGTGATCCTGAACCGTGTGCACTTCTCGAACTCCGCCGAGAAGAGACCATTACGGCTACACACGCGGTTGATGCATTTTAATTAAGTTAAGTGTCAAGTTCTCTACAACCAAATATTAACAAATTCCCATCTGCCCATAACCGCGGGCACGGCTCTCGAAAGTTTATATCCTGCAGGGGTGTCCCAACTTAGCCCATCACAAGCTCTCACGGTAAACGAAGGATATTACTTCTCCCAGGAAGACCTGATCAGCCTCGGAATCCCGGTTACAAGACATTTCGACAATGGTCAAACAAGACCAGCAAAGCCGCCCGATGTGCCGACAATCCCGATAGGAGCTGCACATATCTCGTTCTCAGGGCAACACTGGATGAGACATCCTGCGAGTAAAACCAAACCTCAAGTTTCCCTGAGGTGGCCCCGCAGTCTACTCGGTTCGGACCAACACTTAGAGAAGCACTGGCCCGGGGGGTTTAAAATAGAGATGACCCTCGGGTTGGCCGACTCCCAAGGGAAAAGTAGGTGGTGGTGAGGCAAATGTAAAACCAAGGTTGGGCCTTGCTGGAGGAGTTTTATTCAAAGAGAACTGTCAAGGGGTTCCCATAACACCCAATCACGTAAGGAACACAAAATCAAGGAACAAAACACCGGTATGACAGAAACTAGGGCGGCAAGAGTGGAACCAAACACCAGGCATAAGGTCAAGCCTTCCACCCTTTACCAAGTATATAGATGCATTAATTAAATAAGAGATATTGTGATATCCCAACATATCCATGTTCCAACATGGAACAAACTTCAACTTCACCTACCACTAGCAACGCTATAAGAGGGGCTGAGAAAAAGCGGTAACATAGCCAAACAACGGTTTGCTAGGAAAGGTGGGTTTGAAGATTGACATGGCAATATGGGAGGCATGATATAGCAAGTGGTAGGTAACGCGGCATAGCAAAAGAGCAAGCAACTAGGAAGCAAATATAGAAGTGATTTCGAGGGTATGGTCATCTTGCCTAAGATCCCGCAAGGAAGAAGAACGAGTCCATGAAGAAGACAAACGGACGTAGTCGAACGAATCCTCACAATTCCGGAATGAAACCGAAGCTAATGAGAGAAGCAACCTGGAAAGAAGCAAACAACATAGTAGACAACCACCACATAAACATGGCATGATGCACAACCAAGTATGATGCATGTCCGGTTTAATGAGGCATGGCATGCCAAAGTGCACAAACAAAACTACAAGTTAAGTGGAGCTCAATATGCAACGAGTTGCATATTGATGAAACACCACATGACTTATTTAGTTCTCTCTCGGTTATGTACTCAACAAATTAAATGTTGTTAACATGGCAAGAGGTGAAACATGAGTAAAATACAAAGTTAGGCATTTTAAATGAGGCCGGAAACATCAAACAACAATTCCGGTAAATCCTCATGTGCATTACCAATTTGATGCAACAACAGTTTTAAACATTTTAAAAGTTATTATCATGATGAGAATGACATTTGCAAGTTTATGCAATTTTATGAAAATGTTGACATGAGTATATTATGAAGCATTTGTCATCATGGAGGAAACGAAAGGGGTGCCACGGCAACGAATTCGAAAATGATGCCACAACAACATATCGGTTTCGGTAGCTCACGGAGATACCAGTGCAAAAGGTAGTGTGACAGGAGCGTGTCATGCAAGATGATGGGTTGATCCCGGTTACCGGGTGTCCCACATGACGGTGGCAAGGAAACGAGTGCCGATGTGCGGCGAACAAATCGGGTATGGTGCAAACACGGGCATCTCATAGAACACACATGCATTCATTCACGGGCGGCTGTCTCGGGGTTATACCTTCAAAGCGTGCATTTTTGAGGTGGTCCAAGGTCGTCGAGGGGAGTAGAGGAAGTAGGCGGTCCGCGACGGTAGTAGAAGTAGTGGTACTATCGGTCCTCGACGGAAGTGGAAGTAGTGGTTCATGTGTCGTCGAGGGAAGTAGTGGTTCATGTCCGTAGATCTTCGGAGTCACGACACGAAACTTGACGTCCACGGGGTCTTCAGCGATGGTTGTGGTACATGTTCTGTAGACGCTCGGGCGGCGGTAGTGGTACACGTTTCGTAGTCGTTCGATTCATCGGTAGAGGAACTTGACGCTTGCATTACACGGGTCTTCGACGATGGTAGTGGTACATATCATAGTGGAACTTGGTGCATCCAAGGTCTTCGGGCGTAGTGGCACACATGCATCGGGGTACTTGTCGGATCCGAGAGGTACTTGGTGGTAGTGGTGCACACGGTCTTCAGCGTGAACAGTTGTACATGGTCGGAGTGGAACTTGGCATGTCATCCTGTAGTCATACTCGAGGTCCTCGTGCATTTTGACGACTCTGGAAGAGGAACTTTTCACCCACGGGTTGACGGCAACAGTGCTAGGCACCAGAGATTACGCACAACAGGGCACGGGAGAAGATGTGCATGGCAGCAGGAGGTCATCCAAAAGGAGGCAGAGGCCATGGCATCAAGGGTGAGCGGTGGCAGAGCTTGAACAGGGCTGGCGAGATGGCGGCGATGGACTCGGCTGAAGAGGACGGCGGCGCCGCGAGCTTGCAGGTCGGAGCAGGGGCGGCAGCGTGGAGCAGCTCGGACGGCGAGGGACTTGAGGCCACGGGGTCCAGGTGGCACGGTCGTTGGTGGCGACAACGGAGGCGCTGGCCTGCTTCAGCGGAGCAAGAACAACGGGCAGCGGGCGACCGCCCTGGCGTCTTAGAGCAAGGGGAAAGCAGAGGAGGCGCTACGGCCATGGCGGAGAGGTGAGGGCGACGGGATCCTGGTGGGGCTCGGCGGCTGCGTCGCTATGTGGGAACGAGGGAGATGAGCTGCAGGGATGGAGCTAGGCATGGAGATCAAGAAGAGTGGCGACGTGAGGGAAGAAGGAGGGGATCGAGGGAGAGGGGCGATGGGATAGGGAGAGTGAGGCTACGAGGGAGATGGGGATCGAGCGATGGGTGTGTGACGGCGGGCAGAGGGAACAAGAGGAGGAGACGGGATCGAGGCTAGGGTTAGGAGGGGCGGCTGGGCCATGGGAAGCCGGCCCAGTGGAGAGGAAAACGGCCAGGGGCCTGCTGGGCTGCTCTCTCCTACTCTCTTTCTCATTTCTTTATTATTTGCCAAAAACAGCAAATAGCAAAGAAAGAAATAAGAGAAAGAAAAGGTTGGAAAAGGAATTTGGGCATTGGGATAATTTCCCCGGACTCACAAAAATGTGCAAGGTCCATGAACAAAAGGAGTGGACATGATTGCAAGAATTAAATTCAAATTCATTTGAATTTAATTCAAAAGGTTTGAACAAGGACTAGGAATTAGAAGTGCCCAAAAAATGTTAAGATTTCTGGAGGAGCCTCAATAAATGGAGAAGGAATTGTCAGCAAGGTTTCGAGATCAACTCGAAGTAGAAAAGGCATGGGATTATTTTTGCAAGTGTGTTGTGATAAATTCCAAATTAAAGGAATATTTGATAGAGCTCCCTAATATTGGGAGGATATGTTATAAAGAGAATCACCATGTGAATTACCTCGGTTAAATGGAACAAAGATCCATGCAATTTATTTAGTTGAGTTTTTAAAACGGTTTGCATGATGACATGATGCAATGCACATAATGCAATGCACATGATGCAATGATGAATGCAACGAACCAAACAAATCACACGACGAAACCCAGAAAACATGGAAGGCATCTGAAGCGTCGTTCTCGGGGCGTCACACAAACGTCACAATGTAACTGGGTGATTATAAAGATGCTCTACAGGTGTCTCCGAAGGTGTTTGTTGGGCTGCCATAGATCGAGATTAGGATTCGTCACTCCGTGTATCGGAGAGGTGTCTTTGGGCTCTCTCGGTAATGCACATCATTATAAGCCTTGCAAGCAATGTGACTAATGAGTTAGTTACGGGATGATGCATTACGGAACGAGCAAAGAGACTTCCTGGCAACGAGATTGAACTAGGTATGATGATACCGACGATCGAATATCGGGCAAGTAACATACCAATGACAAAGGGAATGATGTATGTTTTTGACAAAATGATAGTAGGGGGAAAACCCCTAATTTTTATCATATATCTATACAAATGGGGGGTTTACATAGACATATCATCTACTTTACATCATACTGCAAACCACACCTAAGGTGTGGATGCCCAACCAGTCCAAAATAGAGGATGAGACTATACAATAGAAGTACAAAAGTTGATAAGAGCAGCTCTATGTGCTGCCTTAACCCTATGCCGTAGTAAAGATAAATCTTCTTTGAATCGTTTGAGCCAAGAGTCAACACTGGGGTCCAGTCCTCTGAAGTGCTTGCTATTTCTCTCCTTCCAAATACTCCATGACGCACTCAAGAATGTTACATAGACGAATGGGTTTGGCCAGACATCCTTTGTGGTTTGGAGAAGATCGAGGCGGCAAAGGAATGTTGGCCAAGCCATGTTTAGTCTAGCCTAGCAGCTCTGACAAAAAGGGCAGGAGAAGATCATGTGATCAACCATCTCCTCAATGTGTTGGTTGAAGAGGACGCAGTTGAAGTTGTTGCCAATATTATAGTGCCTCCTCTTCAACATGTTGCGCGTGTTGAGTCTGTCATGAAACAAGAGCCAACCAAAAACTTTGATTTTCATAGTGAAATTATATTTCCAAAGTTGACTGAAGGCCTGATGTGCCACCCCATCCCTGAAGTAGTTGTTGTAGTAATCCCTTGGTTTGTAGATCGTAGAGTCCCAGGAATAGTGCCAACCATCATGCAGAGACGTTGATGGAGAGATCCATGTTGGTTGTGATTGGATATCTTGGATCTCAGTGAGAGCCTGGGTGAGACAAGAAGGTGAAAGGTTTCATGCATGTCCGTATTGGCCATTGCTTCAGCGACTAACAGATCCTCTTGCATGGCAAATAAGAAGGTACGAGGGTGTGAAATTTGTAGTACCTCCTCTCTCCAGAGGTCTTTCGAAAAGAGGGTTGACGTTCCATCCACCAAATGAACCCGAGAAATTTCTCGGTAGATGGGGGTCAGCTTGAGAATGTCCTTCCACCAGAATGAGCCAACAGGGTCCACAACATGTGGAATTTTGCCATCATAGTGATTTTCCAAGATAAGGTTGACCCAAGGCACATCATGTATGTTAAAGAATTTGTGAAGGAATTTTAGTAGGGCCTCATTGTGAATTTTCAAGTTGATCACCCCTAAGCCCCCTTTTTCTTGGGTCGACAGACCAAATCCTAAGCATCCTAAGAGTTACATTTATCACCCTATTCGGTTTTCTTGGTCCAAGGCATCTGCGCCTGATCTTATCAAGGATCTCAATGAGCTTGGGAGGGAATTTGAGAGTGCACGTGGCAAACACTGGAAGAGACATGACTGAAGCATTCAACCAGGATAGCTTGCCATTATACGACATCATCGCAATGGTGGGTGTAAGTTGTCTTTCCAATCTGCAAACCAAAGGCATAAATTCTTGGATCGTAGGTCAAGTAGTGCCCAGTGGGAGGCCGAGGTAAGTGAACTGCATCGAGCCAACCGCACAAGCAAACACTCTAGCAAGGTAGGTCGTGGTAGATGCATCAAGATTAATCGGGATCAACATGGATTTGTGGAAGTTCATCTTGAGACCAATGGAGGAAGCATAGTCAGGAAGAATCTGTTTAACTAGGGTGGCTTGATGGGTGCATGCAGGGAGGACAATGAGCGTGTCATCGGCGTATTGAAGGACCGGATATTCAGTCTGTCCAATGCAAGGAAACGGTAAGTCAAGCCTTCCTTGTCGGAAAGCGTCATTAATTGCTGCCTGAAGTAACTCTGCTGCAAGGACAAAGATTAACGGCGAAAGCTGGTCCCCTTGTCTGACCCTGCATCTGCATGGGAATTGTCGGCCGAGCACGCCATTGAGGAGAACTGATGATCATCCAGAGGAGAAGAGACAATTAATCAGGAGATCCATCGATCATTGGAGCCCATATGACGCATTATGTTAATCATGGGCTCATGTGCTACTGTATCAAATGCTTTGGCAAAGTCGAGCTTGAGAAGAATGATCTATCGACCAGACACATGGCATTGATGAATGTATTGGTAGGCCCATGCAAGGCAATCTTGGATGGTTCTCCCCTTAAGGAAGCCATATTGGTTGCGGTGTACTACCTGTAAAATTATGTGTTGCAATCAATTGGCTGGGAGCTTCGTCAGAAGTCTCAGACAGCAATTAAGCAGGGTGATCGGCATGTAATCATTGACTGATGTGGGCGAGTTGACTTTGGGGATCAGGGTAATGAGGCCATCATTGATGCTGGTGATGTCAAGATTTCCTTCAAAAAATTGCGTGCAAAGTGAGTAGAAATCATGCTTGATGATTTGCTAGCAAGCTTTGAGAAAAGCTTCACTGAAACCATCCGGTCGAGGGGCACGATCAGGTGGCATTTCCTTGACGACTCTATCGATTTCTTCCGGAGTGAACGACTCAGTGAGGAGGTCAAGATTGTTCGCGCGCTGGATTAATGAAGGCATGTCAAACTTCATATCACATTGTGAAGTGGTCCCTAGCCTATTTTTTTATGTGGAGTGTAAGAGTGCTTCCTTACCAGGGTGATCCACAACCACTCGATCATCATCAGTGCGGAATGAAGCAATGTTGTTCTTACGATATCTTTATGTGGTAATCGCTTGAAAAAACTTGGTGTTCTCGTTTCCGAACTTGATCCAACGAATGGTGCAATGATTTTTCCAGTAAAGCTTCTGGTATTTGAGCAACCTGATAAGATGGGCTTTGAGGATGTTTCTGAAATTTGTTTCTGGAAGTGTGAGGCAACGCTTGTTTTCTAGTTCATCTAACTAAGCAAGGACCTGATTACAATTGGTGATCGCAATAGACAGCCGAGAAATATGTTTACTCCAAATCTTAAGGGATTGATAGAGGGCTTTGAATTTGTGACTTAGCTTAGCCGCAACATTTTTATTGTATACTGGTTTGTCCCAAACTTTTTGTACTACGTCCATAAACCTAGGGTGTAAGATCCAATACGATTCAAAGAGAAAAAGCTTACTTCGAGGGATCTTGGTTTCAATGGAAACCATGCAGGGTATATGATCTGAAACTGGCTTGCCGAGGGGTTTAACTAGGGTTTTACGGTTTGAATGGGTCCAGTGTAGGTAGGTAAGGAAGCAATCAATTTTCTCAAGAAGTGGGTCAAGTTGCATGTGTTGGGGAACGCAGTAATATCAAAAATTTCCTACGCACACACAAGATCATGGTGATGCATAGCAACAAGAGGGGAGAGTGTTTGTCTACGTACCCTCGTAGACCGTAAGTGGAAGAGTTATAACAACGCGGTTGATGTATCCGTACGTCCTCACGATCGACCGATCCTAGTACCGAAAGTACGTCACCTCCACGATCTGCACACGTTCAGCTCGGTGATGTCCCACGAACTCACGATCCAGCAGAGCATCGAGGGAGAGCTTCATCAGCACAATGGTGTGATGACGGTGATGATGATGCTACCGGAACAGGGCTTCGCCTAAGCACCGCTACAATATGACCGTGAAGGATTATGGTGGAGGTGGGCACCGCACATGGCTGGAAACAATCAACTTTTGTGTTCTAGGGTGCCCCCTGCCCCCGTATATAATGGAGCAAGGGGGGAGGTTGGCCGGCCTTGGGGTGCGCCAAGGAGTGGGAGGAGTCCTCCTCCTAGTAGGAGTAGGACTCCCCCTTTCCTAGTCCAGCTAGGAATAAGGAAGGGGAAGGAAAGAGAGGGAGAGAGGAAGGAAAAGAGGGGGAGCCCCCTGCCCCTCCTTGTCCAATTCGGACTCCCAAGGGGGGGCAGCCCTATGGCCCCTCCTCTCTCTCACAAGGCCCATGTTGGCCTATTAGTTCCCCCAGGGGTTGTAATAACCCCCCGACACTCCAATAATTATCCGGTGACCTTCGGAACTCATCCTGTGTCCGAATATCATGGGTATCTCAATACCTAGTTCAATCTTGTTACCGGCAAGCCTCTTTACTCATTCTGTAATGCATCATCCTGTAACTAACTCATTGGTCACATTGCTTGCAAGGCTTATATTGATGTGCATTACCGAGAGGGCCCAGAGATACCTCTCCGACAATCGGAGTGAGAAATCTTAATCTCGATCTATGCCAACTCAACAAACACCATCGGAGACACCTGTAGAGCACCTTTATAATCACCCAGTTACATTGTGACGTTTGGTAGCACACAAAGTGTTCCTCCTGTATTCGGGAGTTGCATGATCTCATAGTCATAGGAACATGTATAAGTTATGGAGAAAGCAATAGCAACAAACTAAATGATCATCGTGCTAACCTAATGGATGGGTCAAGTCAATCACATCATTCTCCAACGATGTGATCCCGTTAATCAAATTACTACTCATGTCTATGGTTAGGAAACATAACCATCATTGATTCAACGAGATAGTTAAGTAGAGGCATACTAGTGACATTCTATTTGTCTATGTATTCATACATGTACTAAGTTTCCGGATAATACAATTCTAGCATGGATAATAAACATTTATCATGATATAAGGAAATATGAATAAAAACTTTATTATTGCTTCTAGGTCATATTTCCTTCAGTCTCCCACTTGCACTAGAGTCAATAATCTAGATTATATTGTAATGATTCTAACACCCATGGAGTCTTGGTGTTGATCATGTTTTGCTCGTGAGAGAAGCTTAGTCAATGGGTCTGAAATATTCAGATCTGTATGTATTTTGCAAATCTCTATGTCTCCCTCCTTGACTTGATTGCGGATGGAATTGAAGCGTCTCTTGATGTGCTTAGTTCTCTTGTGAAATATGGATTCCTTTGCCAAGGAAATTGCACCAGTATTGTCACAAAAGATTTTCATTGGACCTGTCAGATTTCGGGTTCCGGCAAAACCCTTGAGGTTCGAAAACTGGGGTGCGCACGAAGATCTCTCCCCCTCTAGCTCACACCCTCACCACAATCTCATGTCTTAGCGCATCGAACCCGCAGAACAAGGGTCACAAAATTTATACTGGTTCAGGCCACTGATGTGGTGTATTACCCTACTCCAGTGTGGTGTGGTGGATTTCCTTTGGGCTGAGGATGAACAGTTACAGGGGAAGAACAGCCTCCTGAGGAGAGGTGTTCTTGTGCTTGGTGAGTTGATGCGGTAGAGGATCGTCCCTCCTTTAAGGTGGTGGCTAGTCCTATTTATAGAGGCCCGGGTCCTCTCCACCAATATTAGGCGGGAAGGGATCCCACAACGTCCAATTTGAAGGGGGGCAGCTAGTACAAGCTATCCTGACAAAAGATGGTCTTCGCCTGTCAAAGGCTCTGGTGGTGACACCGCCCTGGGCTCCCCGGTGATCTCCATCTTGTCGTCATGCTGGTCTTGGTCTCATTGCAACAATATGGAAACCTTTGATTGATGCCTCGGGACTCCACGCCTATGCTTGCCTCTTTAGCTCCAAAGCGGAAACGAGGACACTGCACGTGTTGGCGCCCGCCTGGCCTTGGTCGTTGTGGCTTGCGTCAGAGGAACCTAGCGAGGTTCCCCTTGCCTTGATCTCTCCGCCCCTCATGAGCCAGCCTAGTGAGGCCGCCCCCGAGGAGGTCTTGCGTCGTCTACCTCACGAGGCTTGGCCCCTCGCGAGGGTCTTGAGTGTTTGCTGGTGAACATGGGTCGTACAGGGCCGCCGGTGGAGCCACGCCGTGGGCCGCAGGCAGGCAAGTCTGGGGACCCCCGTTCCCAGGACGCCGACAGTAGCCCCTGGGCCCAAGGTGCGCTCGGGCTTGCCTTCGAGGCAAAGCCAAGGGGCAGGCGCGGAGCGCCGCGGGCCCCAACATCCTGCGTCCTTGCTTGATGCATGGCGGTTGATTGGACGTGGGCGTCTCCGCTTCCCCATGCCGCCTCGAGAACTGCCCGACTCGACGGGTCACTGCTGCATGCAGAACAAGGTCATTATTACCTTAGATCGAGGAGGCCAGTGGTTGGCCTCCTCTTGGCTATAAATGGGAAGGGGGAGCGGAGCCCCCGTTGCCATCTCTTGCTTCGCTACTCCTGCTTCTTCTTCCTTCCTTCCTTGCTAGCAGTGACACTCATGGCGCTGACGAAGAGGTTCTCGGCCTCAGAAAAGGGGAAGGCCCTCCAGGAGGGGACGGCGAAGAGGTTCTCAATCGTAGAGAAGGGGAAGGCCCGCCGGAGGGGCCCGGCTCTCCGCCACATGAAGAGGGGGCATGGTCGCCCGTGCAAGCATGCCGCAACCCCCATCGTGGTCCCTCGCGGCAGCGGCGGCGCCTCCCCGCACGGCGGGAGTCACCCTGGTCATAGTAGTCCCGTTGATGAAGTGAGGCATGCCATGGTTGCGCAGCCTGCTCGGCCGTGCTTCCATTCGGTGGAGGTGAGGCCGGAGTTCATCGTGTTGTCGGAGAACCCAGCTAGCACCTGGCTTCAGCTCTCGCGCTTCTTTGCCGGTGAACTGCCGGCCACGTGTCCAGGCGGTCTCTGGCTGCAGGCGGACGGTTGCTGCAACAGGGATTCGTGGGTCGCGGTGGAAGTCTCCATCGCGGGCAACGCAGCCCTGGCCCGCGGCTGGCAGACGTTTGCCCGCGCGCGCGGCCTGCGTAGGCGGTGTGCCCTCCACTTCAAGTACGATGGCGACACGACCCTCTACGTGAAGGTGTTTGGGGAAGATGGTCGCCGCATCGGGTGCTGCCCCGAGGACAACGACGGCGACGAGGTTCTTGGCCTGGGCGATGGTTGTGACGAGGAGGAAGGTGGCTTCGTCCTTGGCACTGGCCGCGACTCGTCCAGCTACGGCGGCTCCTCCTCCAGGGACAGCTCCAGCAGCGGCGGCTATGACCAGCCGCCGTGCCCGTTTCGAGGGTGGTAGCGGGTCGTCTTGTCGCCACGCTCCAGTGAAGCGCGAGTAGGGGTCCGGCTAAGCCCAGGGGAGCGCCATGGGTCCATCCTCGAGAGCTGCTGTGGGGGCACGTGACACCTTTGTTTTGTTCTTTCCTTCTTGCATTTAAGAAGAAATAGGTATGGGCCCTGCAGGGGCGTGTAATGAAACATGATTTCCAAGTCGCTGTGTTATGTTTATCATCCCGGCGTCGTGTTGCGGTACCAGCATTTTTTGTAGGCGTGTAGAGATAACTTAGCTTGATGTGCCTGATGTAGTTTCCGCCTCGTGAGGCGCGCATTTCCCAGTGCCTGGCGAGGCCTCCTTTGCTCGGAAGGCGTCTAGGAACTGCAAAAATTCGTTAGGAAACTCTTATTATTCCGAATCCTGGTCACAGGCGCAACCGGCCATGACCCAGTGCTTCGTATCGTGGTACCCGAGGGGGACGGATTGAGAGAGGTGCACCAGCTTGCGGGCTCGGGCGAGGGTGCCTCGGAAAGAACAGGAAAAACGCTCCCGAGGGCACCTGTCCAGCCACTTCGTGAGGCATGCGAGGGAGAGCACGGACCAAAACAAAGATCCAAGGAAGAATAGAGGAAAAGGAGATCTAACCAAGAGGACAAGAAAAGCCAGAATGCAAACTTCCATTAAGAAAAATGGGCCAAGCCAACAACGGAAAGCAAATGAAAAGCCACGTCTGGCACCTAGTCTAGTCTTCTCACCGGTGCGGAGCTAAGTGCTGCCACTAAGAAGTGGGAGGGAGCCCCCCAGGCCCAAGGGCGGCACTCCAGAGACTCCGGAGTGTGTACAGCCCCACTCATTATTACGTGAGAGTGTCAGGAGCGGAGATCCTTAAATGCACGGGGCCTTGCTTCACAGGCGTTGGGCCTAGCTTCATGGGTAGAACTTCCGGAGGTGCTACATGTTCCAGACGTTCTAGATGGGGATCCCGTCCTGTGTCTCCAGGCGCGCGGCACTAGGCCTAGAGACAGGGGCGATCCTAAACGGGCCCTCCCATAGGGCGAGAGCTTGTGCAGCCCTTCCCTGGAGAGCAACCGCCTCAAGACGAGATCGCCCAACTCGAGCGTCCTGGAGCAGACGCTATGACATTGGTACCGTCGCAGCGCCTGCTGGTACCTTGCCGCTTAGAGCGAGGCTTCACGGCAGTGTTCCTCCCCCAACAAAAGGTCCATCCCCCGCATGGTGTCCTGTTTCGTCTCATCGAACGCCAGGACCCGCGCGGAGCGATGCTTGACCTCGTGAGGGAGAACTGCTTCTGCTCCATAGACGAGGAAGAACGGGGTCTCTCCTGTTGGCTTGGTGGCGGTGGTGTGGACGGACCACAGCACAGACTGGAGCTCGTCGTGCCAGCCTTTGCCGCAGGCCTCAAGCTTCTTCTTGAAGGTCCTGGTCTTGAGGCCCCTGAGGACCTCCGCGTTGGCGCGTTCAGGTTGACATTTGCTCCTCGGGTGTGCCACAGAAGCATACCAGGTCTGCGTTCCAAGGTTAGCATAGTTTTCCTTGAAAAGATTGCTACTGAACTGCGAGCTATTGTCGGTAATGATGCGATTAGGGACCCCAAACCGGCTTACAACACCCTTGATGAACTTGACCGCAGACCCGGCCGGGATGGTGTAGACGGCTTCTACCTCCCCCCATTTGGTGAACTTGTCGATGGCGACATGGAGCTAGCGGTAGCCCCCAGGCGCTCGAGGGAATGGGCCTAAGATATCCAGCCCCTAGACTGTAAATGGCCAGGAGAGGGGGATGGTCTGGAGGCCCTGAGCTGGCTGATGGATCTGCTTGGTGTGGAATTGGCAGGCCTCGCGGGACTTCACCAGCTCAGTTGCATCGTTGGGGGCTGTAGGCTAGTAGAACCCGCTGCGGAACGCCATGCCGACGAGGGTCCGTGATGACGAGTGGTTCCCACAGTCTCCGCTGTGTATGTCAGCCAGCAGCTCGTTCCCCTTTTCCCTGGAGATGCATCGCAAGGAAACATCATTTGGCTGCTTCCTGTATAACTCACCGTCCTGGATGCAGTATGTCGTAGCCTGCCGGGCCATGCGCTCCGCGTCCTCCTCCTTCTCCGCAGCGTCCCTTGCGTCAGGTATTCCTTGAGTTCCTTGGTCTAGCACCCCTCCCGAGGCTTGAGCGCCAGGAGTAGGCATGCTCCCGAGGAAGGTGGTTGGGGGAGTTCCTCCCGAGGCGGCACTGGCCCCAGGAGCGGAGGTGCTGCCGACGGCTTGAAGAGCCGCTCCTCAAAGACGCCAGGCTTTTGTGGTTTTCGCTTGGACGCCGTCTTGGCGATGTCGTCGGCCTCCTTGTTGGTGCCACAGGGTATGTGCTGCAGCTCTAGACCCAGGAAATGCTTTTCCATTTTGCGTACCTCCGCGAGGTATGCCTCCATGTGCTCGTGAAGGAAATATGCCCTAGAGGCAATAATAAAGTTATTATTTATTTCCTTATATATCATGATAAAAGTTTATTATTCATTCTAGAATTGTATTAAACGGGAAACATGATACATGTGTGAATACATAGACAAACAGAGTGTCACTAGTATGCCTCTACTAGACTAGCTTGTTAATCAAAGATGGTTATGTTTCCTAACCATGGACAAAGAGTTGTCATTTGATTAACAGGATCACATCATTCGTTGAATGATCTGATTGACATGACCCATTCCATTAGCTTAGCACCCGATCATTTAGTATGTTGCTATTGCTTTCTTCATGACTTATACATGTTCCTATGACTATGAGATTATGCAACTCCCGTTTGCCAGAGGAACACTTTGTGTGCTACCAAACGTCACAACTTAACTGGGTGATTATAAAGGAGCTCTACAGGTGTCTCCAAAGGTACATGTTGGGTTGGCGTATTTCGAGATTAGGATTTGTCACTACGATTGTCGGCGAGGTATCTCTAGGCCCTCTCGGTAATGCACATCACTTAAGCCTTGCAAGCATTGTAACTAATGAGTTAGTTGCGGGATGATGTATTACAGAACGAGTAAAGAGACTTGTCGGTAACGAGATTGAACTAGGTATGGGATACCGACGATCGAATCTCGGGCAAGTAACATACCGATGACAAAGGGAACAACGTATGTTGTTATGCGGTCTGACCGATAAAAGATCTTCATAGAATATGTAGGAGCCAATATGAGCATCCAGGTTCCTCTATTGGTTATTGACCGGAGACGTGTCTCGGTCAAGTCTACATTGTTCTCGAACCCGTAGGGTCCGCACGCTTAAGGTTACGATGATAGCTATATTATGAGTTTATGCATTTTGATGTACCGAAGGTTATTCGGAGTCCCGGATGTGATCACGGACATGACGAGGAGTCTCCAAATGATCGAGACATAAAGATTGATATATTGGAAGCCTATGTTTGGATATCGAAAGTGTTCCGGGTGAAATCGGGATTTTACCGGAGTACCGGGAGGTTACCGGAACCCCCCCCCCCCCGGAGGTATATGGGACTTAGTGGGCCTTAGTGGAAGAAGAGAAGAGGCAGCCAGGGCTGGGCCGCACGCCCCTCCCCCCTTGGTCCGAATTGGACAAGGACAGGGGCCGACCCCCCTTCCTCCTCTCTCTCCTCTTTCCCCCCCTCCACGAATCCTATTCCAACTAGGAAAGGGGGGAGTCCTACTCCCAGAAGGAGTAGGACTCCTCCTGGCGCGCCTCTCCTGGCCGGCCGGCCCCCCTCCCTTGAACCTTTATATACGGAGGCAGGGGCACCCCCTAGAGACACAAGTTGATCCACGTGATCATATTCTTAGCCGTGTGCGGTGCCCCCTTCCACCATAGTCCTCGATAATATTGTAGCGGTGCTTAGGCGAAGCCCTGCGACAGTAGTACATCAAGATCGTCACCACGCCGTCGTGTTGATGGAACTCTTCCCCGACACTTTGCTGGATCGGAGTCCGGGGATCGTCATCGAGCTGAACGTGTGCTAGAACTCGGAGGTGCCGTAGTTTCGGTGCTTGATCGGTCGAGCCGTGGAGACGTACGACTACATCAACCAAACGCTTCCGTTGTCGATCTACAAGGGTACGTAGATCACACTCTCCCCCTCTCGTTGCTATGCATCACCATGATCTTGCATGTGCGTAGGAAATTTTTTGAAATTACTACGAAACCCAACAGCTCGTCCTTCGGCTCGTGTACCTTGTTGGAGAAGTTGACAGGAGCTGCGAGTCACCCTTGATGGTGAGGCGCTTCACCCCTAGGGCCACCGCGGCCTTGAGGCCGGCGATGAGGCCTTCATACTCCGCGATGTTGTTGGAGACCTTATCGCCTTGCTGGAAGCAGAGCTACACGGTGTAGTAGAGGTTGTCCTGAGTAGGCGAGAGGAGCACTGCTCCAGCCCCCGCGCCCTGGCGTGCGAACACGCCATCGAAATACATGACCCAGCCATCTGGTGCTTCACTTCCTGGCGAGAGGGCTCGGTCCTCGCCAGCTTCAAACCCTGGGGCATCGGTCCATTCTACCATGAAGTCAGCGAGCGTGGCCCCCTTAATGACCCTAGTTGTGCTGAACTCTAGCTGGAATGCTTGCAGCTCGATGTTCCATTCGGCGACTCTTCCAGCAGCATTGAGACGACCTTGATTGGGTGACCTTGGAAGTAGTGACGCAGCTTGCGTGAGGCCACCAGAAGCGCGAGGAAGAGCTTCTAAGGAATGGGGTACCGTGCCCTTGCATCCTGCAGTACCGTGCTGACGAAATACACCGGGTGCTTGACGATGGCAGGAACGTCGACGGAGCTTGTGCCTGCCGGCAGTTGGGGCATCTCCTAAGATGACGGGACCTCAAGGACCTGATTGCCTCCTGGGGCCTTTGTCGACCCTCGAACGCCGCCCTGCTGGGCCTGGTCACCCGTTGGCATTTTCTTCAGCCCTTGCGGTGCCCTCCGGGTCCTGCATTGCCTCGGGTGATGGCGCGGTGTGGCACGGCCGCCCCCTGGCCTGGCGCTCCTCCCGGACCGCCACTAGAGTTGCGCTAGCGAAGTAGGGAGTGGTGGCAAGGTAAAGCACCAGGGGCTCAAGAGGGCGAGATGCCACCATCACCGTTGGGCTGGTCAAGTATCTCTTGAGGTCTTGAAATGCTTGGTATGCTTCTAGGGTCCACTCGAATGGGCCCTTCTTCTTCGTCAGCTTGAAGAACGACAGGGCGTGCTCTCTCGGCTTGGAGATGAAGTGCCCCAGCGAGGTCATGGAGCAAGCAAGATTCTGCATCTCCTTAAGAGTTTGCGGTGGGCTCATGTCTTCTATCGCCTTGACCTTCTCTGGGTTGGCCTCGATCCCCCTATGGGACACGAGGAAGCCTAGCAGCTTGCCGGAAGGGGCACCAGACATGCACTTCTCCGGGTTGAGCCGCAAGTCCACCTGGCGCAGACTCGGGAAGGTATCCTCAAGGTCCTGAATCAAAGTTCTTGCCTCCTGAGATTTTACCACAATGCCGTCGACGTTGGCTTCAGTGTTCCTCCCGAGCTGCTGACCCAGGGCGATGTGCATCAGCCGCTGGAAGGTCGCGCCTGTGTTGCGTAGCTCGAACGGCATGCAAGTGTAGCAGTACACCCCACATGCGGTGAGGAAGGTCGTCTTCTCCACATCCTCCATCACAATCTTGATCTGGTAATAACCTGAAAACATGTCCAGGAAGCACAGCAGGTCGCATTCGGCGGTGGAGTCGATAATCTGATCGATGCGCGGGAGCGGGAACGGGTCTTGGGGACAAGCCTTGTTGAGGTTGGTGATGTAAACACACATGCGCTCGTTCCCACCTTTGTTCAGTACGATGATAGGGTTTGCCAGCCACTAGGGGTACCGAACCTTGTGAACGACACCCGCCGCCTCCAGCTTGCGGGTTTCCTGGACGATGAAGGAGTGCTTCTCCGCGGATTGTCGACGTGACTTCTTCTTCATGGGGCGCACATTGGGACACACCCTTAAGTGATGCTCGATCACCCCTCTTGGGACCCCCACTAGCTGCTTGGGTTCCCGGGCGAACACATCCTTGTTTGCGCGCAAGAACCTCACAAGTGCCTCTTCTTGATTTGGGTCGAGGTTGGCACCTATGGTGAATGTGGCTCCTGAGGTCCCATCTTGCTCGACCGGCACCTGCTTGGTTTCGGCCCGATCTTGAGTGAACAACTGCTTCTTCTTTGCTAGTGCGGCCTCCTTAGCCCCTGGGGTGGCCTCGTTGGCCGGTCGTGCCACAACAGTGGTTTTGAGGGTGCACTTGAGTGCCGCTAGAGCCTCCTTGGTATCCCCAACTACGGTGAGGACGTCTTTGCTCTCGGGCATCTTCATGAGGTTGTATGCCGGATGGGTCGCCGCCATGAACTGAGCCAGAGCCGAGTATCCAAGGATGGCATTGTACGGGAGGCTGATGCGGGCGATGTCGAAGTCGATCAGCTCGTTGTGGTAGTTGTCGCGGATGCCAAAGGTCACAGGGAGGCGAATCTGCCCCAAGGGGCTAGTGGAGCAGTCGTCGACCCCGGAGAAGGGCTTGCTGGGTCGGAGCCGTTGGAGTGGTACATGAAGAAGGCTGAAAGCCTCCACAGAGAGCACGTTGAGACCAGTGCCACCGTCGATGAGGGTCTTGGTGATAGCTACGCTATAGATGGTGGGCGTGCACAGCATTGGGAGCACGCCCGAGCTGACGATGGTTGCGGGGTGATCCCCCGCGTCGAAGGTAAGGTCGACCTTCGGCGCCGGCCAAACCGGGGGAGCTCCTTGGCTCGCTGAGGCGGCACCAATATGGCGAAAGAATGGCTTGGCGTGACGATCCGAGGGTGGTGCTTGCGAGCCGCCGAGGAGGGCCGCGACGGCGAGGGGCGTCGGGACCGTGAAGCGCACGGCAAAGAGACCGCGCAGCTCCTCCTAGGAGGTCACTGAAAATCCTGGCAGGCTGAGCAGCCAGGCGCATGGCGCACCGGCCAGGGCCAGGGGGAACTAGTTGGCCATGACCTGGTCATCGCCTCCGGCTTCGAGGACAGCCTTCTCATATGCCCGCAAGAAGGCCACCGGATCTGCCGCGCCATCGTAGCAGGGTGGCATCTCTGGCTTGAACTTGCGCGGCCACCGCACATGCCGCAAGGTGTGGGTGAAGGCTCAGACGCCCGCGGCGCATCCACAGGCGCACGCCAGCCTAACCGGAGGGGTGGCGTCCGCCATGAAGCTGGACGAAGCAAGCAGAGAGGTCGAGCTTCGGCTCACCCCTACCTGGCGGGCCAAATGTCGGATTTCGGCTTCCGGCAAAACCCTTGAGGATCGAACACTGGGGTGCGCACGAAGATCTCTCCCCCTCTAGCTCACACCCTCACCGCAATCTCAAGTCTTAGCACGTCGAACCCGTAGAACAAGGGACACAAGATTTATACTGGTTCGGGCCACCGATGTGGTGTAATACCCTACTCTAGTGACCATGTGGTGGATTTCCTCTGGGGCTGACGATGAACAGTTACAGGGGAAGAACAACCTCCTGAGGAGAGGTTTTCTTGTGCTTGGTGAGTTGATGCGGTAGAGGATCGTCCCTCCTTTAAGGTGGTGGCTAGTCCTATTTATAGAGGCCCGGGTCCTCTTCCCAAATATTAGCGGGAAGGGATCCTACAACGGCCAGTTTGAAGGGGGGCAGGTAGTCCAAGCTACCTTACAAAAGATGGTCTTTGCCTACCAAAGGCTCTGGTGGTGACGCTGTCCTGGTCTCCACAGTGACCTCCGTCCTGCTGGTCTTTGTCTTGTTGCACCGATATGGAAACCTTTGCTTGATGCCTCGAGACTCCGCGCCTGTTGTTGCCTCTTTTGCACCAAAGAGGAAATGAGGACACTGCGCGTGCTGGCGCCCGCCTGGCGCCCTCCTGGCCTTGGTCGTCATGGCTTGCATCACAGGAACCTCGCGAGGTTCCCCTTGCCTTGATCTCTCTGCCCCTCGCGAGCCAGCCTAGTGAGGCTGCCCCCGAGGAGGTCTTGCATCGTCCGCCTCGCGAGGCTTGGCCCCTCGCGAGGGTCTTGAGTGTTTTCTGGTGAAGATGGGCCGTACAGGGCCGCCGGTGCAGCCACGCCATGGGCCACAGGAAGACAAGTCTGGGGACCCCCGTTGCCAGGACATCGACAGGACCTGATGCACTAGGTATGACACCTAGATCAGAAATGAACTCCTTCATCCAGACTCCTTCATTTGTTGCTTCCGAAGCATCTATGTATTCCGCTTCACACGTAGATCCCGCCACAACACTCTGCTTGGAATTGCACCAACTGACAGCTCCACCATTTATTAAAAACACGTATCCAGTTTGTGACTTAGAGTCATCCAGATCAGTGTCAAAGCTTGCATCGACGTAACCATTTACGACGAGCTCTTTGTCACCTCCATATACGAGAAACATATCCTTAGTCCTTTTTAAGTATTTCATGATGTTCTTGACCGCTGTCCAGTGATCCACTCCTGGATTACTTTGGTACCTCCCTGCTAAACTGATAGCAGGGCACACATCAGGTCTGGTACACAACATTGCATAGATGATAGAGCCTATGGCTGAAGCATAGGGTACACCTTTCATTTTCTCTCTATCTTCTGAAGTGGTCGGGCATTGAGTCTGACTCAACTTCACACCATGTAACACAGGCAAGAACCCTTTCTTTGCTTGATCCATTTTTGAACTTCTTCAAAACTTTATCAAGGTATATGCTCTGTGAAAGTCCAATTAAGCGTCTTGATATATCTCTATAGATCTTGATGCTCAATATATAAGCAGCTTCACCGAGGTCTTTCATTGAAAAATTCTTATTCAAGTATCCTTTTATGCTATTCAGAATTTCAGTATCATTTTCGATCAACAATATGTCATCTACATATAATATCAGAAATGCTACAGAGCTCCCACACACTTTCTTATAAATACATGCTTCTCCAAAATTCTGTATAAAACCATATGCTTTGATCACACTATCAAAGCATATATTCCAACTCTGAGAGGCTTGCACCAGTCCATAAATGGATCGCTGGAGCTTGCACACTTTGTTAGCACCTTTTCGATCGACAAAACCTTCTGGTTGCATTATATACAACTCTTCTTTAAGATATCTATTAAGGAATGCAGTTTTGACATCCATTTTCCAAATTTCATAATCATAAAATTCGGCAGTTGCTAACATGATTCGGACGGACTTAACCATCGCTACGGGTGAGCAGGTCTCATCGTAGTGAACTCCTTGAACTTGTCGAAAACCTTTTGCATAAAGTCGAGCTTTGTAGACAGTAATATTACCGTCAGCGTCAGTCTTCTTCTTGAAGATCCATTTATTCTCTATGGCATGCCGATCATCGGGCAAGTCAACCAAAGTCCACACATTGTTCTCATACATGGATCCCATCTCAGATTTCATGGCCTCAAGCCATTTTGCGGAATCTGGGCTCATCATCGCTTCCTCATAGTTCGTAGGTTCATCATGGTCAAGTAACATGACTTCCAGAACAGGATTACCGTACCACTCTGGTGTGGATCTTACTCTGGTTGGCCTACGAGGTTTGTTAGTAACTTGATCAGAAGTTTCATGATCATCATCATTAGCTTCCTCACTTACTGGTGTAGGAATAACTAGAACTGATTTTAGTGATGAACTACTTTCCAATAAGGGAGAAGGTACAATTACCTCGTCTAGTTCTACTTTCCTCCCACTCACTTCTTTCGAGAAAACTCCTTCTCTAGAAAGGATCCATTCTTAGCAACGGATATCTTGCCTTCGGATCTGTGATAGAAGTTGTACCCAATAGTCTCCTTTGGGTATCCTATGAAGACACATTTCTCCGATTTAGGTTCGAGCTTATCAGGTTGAAGCTTTTTCACATAAGCATCACAGCCCCAAACTTTAAGAAACGACAACTTGGTTTTCTTGCCAAACAACGGTTCATAAGGTGTCATATCAACGGATTTAGATGGTGCCCTATTTAATGTGAATGCAGCCGTCTCTAAAGCATAACGCCAAAATGATAGCGGTAAATCAGTGAGAGACATCATAGATCGCACCATATCTAATAAAGTGCGGTTACGATGTTCGGACACACCATTACGTTGTGGTGTTCCAGGTGGCGTGAGTTGTGAAACTATTCCGCATTGTTTCAAATGAAGTCCAAACTCATAACTCTAATATCCACCTCCACGATCAGATTATAGAAACTTGATTTTCTTGTTACGATGATTTTCCGCTTCACTCTGAAATTCTTTGAACTTTTCAAATCTTTTAGACTTATGTTTAATTAAGTAGATATACCCATACACTACTAGGAAAATGCTTATAGATAGAAGTTTACCAGTAGCGCTTGTTTATGACCCTATGCTACTAGTATTTAGCAGTAGCACTGGGCAGGAAACACGCTACTACTAATATATAACAGCAGCGTTTGTTTGCTTGGGCCGCGCTACAGTTAGATGGGCCACAGGGCAAAAGCAGTAAACCACTTAGCTGTAGTGTTTGTTTTGAACGGGCGCTACAGCTGGTGGGCTTAGCAGTAGCACCGGCCTCTAAACAGCGCTACTACTAGAGAAAAAGAAAACCGGCCCGAGCGCCCTCGCACCCCCTCACACTCTCACACTCTCACAATCGATCCCCTCCACCCGACGAAGCCGCCGCGGTTAGGGTTCGTCCCCGGCCGCCTCACCCCCGTCGACGGTGCCGTGCGCTGCCACCACGCGCGGTCGCTTCTCGCCTACTCCGACGCTCCAGCCCCGTAAGTCCCCCTCGATCTCCTCCTCCCAGCGCGCGCCACACTAGCTAGGCTCCAATCGATTTGCCGTGGCGACTCGCCATGTTTTGGGAATTAGGGATTGCATGGTGGCTCCGCGCTTTGATGCGACATGCTCCTCGCGTGATTGGGGAGAGAGTAGAGAGATGGGTTAGGTGAGAGAAGTAGAGGCTTTTTGTTGCTCACCGAAACTTAGGAGAGAGTAGAGAGAGAAGTAGCTAGAGAAGTAGAGGCGTTTAGCACATATAATTGAAACTTGGGTTTCAATTCTTGGTTGCTGCCCCTGGAGGAGTGGTGGCGGCGGCGGTGCCTAGTGTTCAAGGGTTTAGAGAGGGGGCGTCCATGTCGTGACTATTGTTTCCGACATTTAGGATCATTGATGTAGTACTTGTAACTACTTGTCATTCCTTCGCTGGAACAACCATAGTGCTCGATCGTAGAATCGTGAGCATTTTTTAGCTCTGACATGACAGCAACGGTTGAGGGTTTCAATTCTTGGCTACTGCCACTAGCTTCTTTGTTGATGCACATAAAGATATGACCAAGAAGCCCTCACTGTTATGTGGTTTCATGGAAAAATCAATGCTTGATTCGATACTCTCTTTCAGGTTGAAGAGAGTATCTGTATGTGGTGATGCTCAAATTGCTAAGTTCTTATGATGCTGTTAGTGAGCCCATTTTTGGTAAATTTCAGAAAAAGAAAACATAGATAGACAGAAAGTTGTATCTGATCAAAAAGGGGGGGTGTTTGCCTTTTATAGTTTTAATTATTGTGCATCTGATGCCAAAGGTGGAATGGATGTTTACTTATTGTGTTCTGGAAGATTCTAAGCTGGTTCAACTTTTGGATGTGGGAATAGATAAAGTGTTCCCCTGGACTGAACTTTATGTTTACTTTTTAGTTGTTATTTTGCTTGCCATGTGAACTCTAGCTATGAAAACTTTATGTTTACTTTTTGGATCGTTAATCCTTTAATCATATTGCTTTAGGGAAATGGTGCCACCACCAACACCACCATGTCGACGGTGCAAGTCAAGGTGCGCCAGCAGCCTTGCAACTGGCACGTTGTTTGGCATCTACTTCGAGTCTAGTTTTCTTCGTGCGGCGGTAATAAATTATATGAAACTAGTAACTACTATTTTGTTTTTAGTGTTATTGGCATTAATGCATCGTGTATATATCATTTTGCTTTTTGTACACAGATCATCCCATGCAATGTGAGGTCAGAATTCAACAATTTGACTGGAGACTCTGTGACCTTTGAGGCTCCTAGGGGCCCCTACACTATGGAGATCGTGAAAGGACGAAAGATGACATGGGTGGGAGGAGATGGATGGGTCCGTTTCATCGACCACATATGTATCACCGGTGGTGAGTTGATCAGCTTCTCCTTCAGAGCTGAAAGACCCAAGCTAGCCGTGATTTATGTCAACAAAGAAGAAGATTATAAGGATGATGAGGTTGATGACGACCCACTCGTTGATGCCATCGTAGCTCAAAGAATGAAGTTGAGCGAGGAGGATGTGTGCAACCTATGGGACATCATTCCGCCACGTGCTGACTTTGTCAGGGTGCCATTCGTGACCCGCCTGACAAGTACCATGGTTGATCGGCATATCATGGTATGTTGCATTTACTGTAGTAATTTGTAAATCCGATGATCTATATGCTTAGTGAATCCGATGATATATATGCTTAGTGAATCTTATATGCTTAGTGAATCCAATGATATATATGCTTTATTGTTATACTTAGTGTAGAGTCCGATGATATATATGCTTAGTGAATCTTATATGCTTAGAGAAACCAATGATATATATGCTTTATTGTTATACTTAGTGTAGAAATGTAGTACTGTCTTTTCATAGTGTAGAATGTGTGAGGCTACTTATTAATTGATATGGTTTTCTTATTCAGAAATTGCCAAAGAGCCTATCTGAGAGTTTTGGTATCAAGCCTGATGAAGAAGGCTCTGCTGGAATATGCCTTGCTGTGAGTGGCTCCATCACCACTTGTGCGTACGGCGTGGACACGGACGGTCGCACACACTTCAGCTCGGTTGGGTGGAAGAGCTTCCTCATCGACAAGAATCTTCATGTTGGACAGGCAATCCTAATTACTATCAGGAGCACCCACCGCCCAGGCTTGCGGATGATGGTCGTCATCGATATCATCTAGAACTACATATGCTTGTGAGATCTATCCATGCATGCGTGTGGATGCTGAACCATATATATGCTAGTATGACTACCTAGTAGAGTTATCAACTATGATCTATCCATGCATTGTTGACTACTATATATGAGTTTGTGAGATTGTGTGGTTATATTAAATGTGGTATTTGTCGTTAATGCTTGTGAGATGGTTCTGTGAACTTAGTTTATTTGCACTGGACTTGTCTTGATTTAAATGAATATTGCCTCTCACTCTTTTTTTATTTTTAATTTCTATTTACCTAGTTGTAGAGCGGGGAGAAAATAGGGCGCTACTACTATGTGATCATAGTAGTAGCGTTGGTAGAGAAAGAGGCGCTACTACTAAGTATTTTAGCTACAACGCTTGTTTAGAAATGCGCTACTGCTAAATAATAGCTGTAGCGCCCTAGCAGTAGCGCTGGTGCCCGCGCTACTGGTAGCTCAAAAACCAGCGCTACTAGTAAGCATTTTCTTAGTAGTGATATCTGCTCAAATCATGTGTGAAGGTAAAAAAATAACGATATCCGCCGCGAGCTTCAATGTTCATTGGACAACATACATCAGTATGTATGATTTCCAATAACTCTGTTGCTCGCTCCATTTTTCCGGAGAACGGAATTTTAGTCATCTTGCCCATGAGGCATGGTTCGCAAGTACCAAGTGATTCATAATCAAGTGATTCCAGAAGTCTATTAGAATGGAGTTTCTTCATGCACTTTACACCAATATGACGTAAACGGTAGTGCCACAAATAAGTTGCACTATCATTATCAACTCTGCATCTTTTGGCTTCAATACTATGAACATGTGTATCACTACTATCAGGATTTAGTAAAAATAGACCACTCATCAAGGGTGCATGACCATAAAAGACATTACTCATATAAATAGAACAACCACTATTCTCTGATTTAAATGAATAACCATCTTGCATCAAACAAGATCCATATATAATGTTCATGCTCAACATTGGCGCCAAATAACAATTATAGGTCTAAAATAATCCCGAAGGTAGATGTAGAGGTAGCATGCCGACGGTGATCACATCAACTTTGGAACCATTTCCCACACGCATCGTCACCTCGTCCTTAGCCAATCTTCGCTTAATCTGTAGCCCATGTTTTGAGTTGCAAATGTTAGCAACTGAACCAGTATCAAATGCCCAGGCACTACTGCGAGCATTAGTAAGGTACACATTAATAACATGTATATCAAACATACCTTTCACTTTTCCATCCTTCTCCACAAAATACTTGGGACAGTTCTGCTTCCAATGACCAGACCCTTTGCAGTAGAAGCACTCAGTCTCAGGCTTAGGTCCAGACTTGGGTTTCTTCACTTGAGCAGCAACTGGCTTGCTGTTCTTTTTGAAGTTCCCCTTCTTCCCTTTACCCTTTTTCTTGAAAGTGGTGGTCTTGTTTACCATCAACACTTGATGCTCTTTCTTGATTTCTACCTCCGTAGCTTTTATCATTGTGAAGAGCTCAGGAATTGTCTTATCCATCCCTTGCATATTGTACTTCATCACAAAGTTCTTGTAGCTTGGTGGCAGTGATTGAAGAACTCTGTCAATGACACTATCATCAGGAAGATTAACTCCCAATTTAGTCAAGTGGTTGTGGTACCCAGAGATTCTGAGTATATGTTCACTAACAGAACTATTCTCCTCCATTTTGCAGCTATAGAACTTATTGGAGACTTCATATCTCTCAATCCGGACATTTGCTTGAAATATTAATTTCAACTCCTGGAACATCTCATATGCTCCATGATGTTCAAAACATCATTGAAGTCCCGGTTCTAAGCCGTAAAGCATGGCACACTGAACTATCGAGTAGTCGTAAACTTTGCTCTACCAGGTGTTCACAACATCTGGCGTTGCTCCTGCAGTGCGTTTGTCACCTAGCGGTGCTTCCAGGACGTAATTCTTCTATGTAGCAATGAGGATAATCCTCAAGTTACGGACCTAGTCCGTGTAGCTGCTACCATCATCTTTCAACTTCGCTTTCTCTAGGAACGCATTAAAATTCGACGGAACAACAGCACGGGCCATCTATCTACAACAACATAGACATGAAAAATACTATCAGGTACTAAGTTCATGATAAATTAAAGTTAAATTAATCAAATTACTTCAGAACTACCACTTAGATAGACATCTCATTAATCTTCTAAGTGATCATGTGATCCATATCAACTAAACCATGTCCGATCATCACGTGAGATGGAGTAGTTTTCAATGGTGAACATCGCTATGTTGACCATATCTACTATATGATTCATGCTCAACCTTTCGGTCTTAGTGTCCAGAGGCCATATCTACATATGCTAGGCTCGTCAAGTTTAACCAGAGTATTATGCGTGTGCAAAACTGGCTTGAACCCGTTGTACGTGAAAGTAGAGATTATCAAACCCGATCATCACGTGGTGTCTCGGCACGACGACCTATAGCAACGATGCATACTCATGGAGAACACTTATACCTTGAAATTTAGTGAGAGAACATCTTATAATGCTACCGCTGATCTAAGCAAAATAAGAGGCATAAAGGATAAACATCACATGCAAATAATATAAGTGATATGATATGGCCATCATCATCTTGTGCCTTTGATCTCCATCTCCAAAGCACCGTCATGATCACAATCGTCACTGACTTGACACCTTGATCTCCATAGAAGCATCGTTGTCGTCTCGCCAACTATTGCCTCTACGACTATCGCTACCGCTTAGTGATAAAGTAAAGCAATTACATGGTGATTGCATTTCATACAATAAAGAGACAACCATATGGCTCCTGCCAGTTGCCGATAACTCTGTTACAAAACATGATCGTCTCATACAATAAAATTTAGCATCATGTCTTGACCATATCACATCACAACATGCCCTGCAAAAACAAGTTAGACATCCTCTACTTTGTTGTTGCAAGTTTTACGTGGCTGCTACGGGCTGAGCAAGAACCGTTCTTACCTACGCATCAAAAACCACAACACGGTGTAGTGATTGCTTTTTGATGTTCAGAAAGAACCCTATTCATTGAATCCGATTCAACTAAAGTTGGAGAAACTGACACCCACCAGCCACCTATGTGTGAAACATGTCGGTAGAACCAGTCTCGCATAAGCGTACGCGTAATGTCGGTTTGGGCCGCTTCATCCAACTATACCGTCGAATCAAGAATCAACTAGTGACGGCAAGCAATATGTATATACCCATGCCCACAACTCCTTTGTGTTCTACTCGTGCATATAACATCTACGCATAAACCTGGCTCTGATACCACTGTTGGGGAACGCAGTAATTTCAAAAATTCCCTACGCACACGCAAGATCAGGGTGATGCATAGAAACGAGAGGGGAGAGTGTTTGTCTATGTACCCTCGTATACCATAAGTAGAAGCGTTATGACAACACGGTTGATGTAGTCATATGTCTTCATGATCGACCGATCCTAGTACCAAAAGTATGGCACCTCCGCAATCTGCACACGTTCAGCTCGGTGACATCCCATGAACTCACGATCCAGCAGAGTGTCGAGGGAGAGCTTTTTCAGCACAAGGGTGTGATGATGGTGATGCTAATGCTACCGGAACATGGCTTCGCCTAAGCACCGCTACGATATGATCGAGGTGGATTATGGTGGAGGGGGGCACCGCACACGGCAGGAAACAATCAACTTGTGTGTTCTAGGGTGCCCCCCTACCCCCGTACATAAAGGAGCAAGGGGGAGGCCGGTCGGCCTTGGGGCGTGCCAAGGAGAGGGAGGAGTCCTCCTCCTAGTTGGTGTAGGACCCCCCCTTTCCTAGTTCAACTAGGAAGAAGGAAGGGGGAGGAGAGAGGGAGAGAGGGAGGGAAAGAGGGGGCGCCGCCCCCTCCTTGTACAATTCGGACTCCCATGGGGGGGCACGCGGCCAGCCCTATGGCCCATCCTCTCTCTCTCACAAGGCCCCTGTTGGCCCATTAGTTCCCCTGGGGGTTCTGATAACCCCCCGGCACTCGAATAATTATCCAGTGACCTACAGAACTCATCCATTGTCCGAATATAGTCATCCAATATATCATTCTTTATGTCTCGACGATTTCGAGACTCCTTGTCATGTCCGTGATCACATCCGGGACTTTGAACTATCTTCGGTACATCAAAACACATAAACTCATAATATCGATCGTCACCAAACGTTAAGCGTGGGGACCTAATAGCGGAACCTGAATGTTCATATTGGCTCCCACGTCTTCTACGAAGATCTTTATCGATCAAAACCACATAACTATATACGTTGTTTCCTTTGTCATCGGTATGTTACTTGCCCGATTCGATCGTCAGTATCTCAATACCTAGTTCAATCTCGTTACCCGCAAGTCTCTTTACTCGTTCTGTAATGCATCATCCCATAACTAACTCATTAGTCACATTGCTTGCAAGGCTTATATTTATGTGCATTACCGAGAGGGCCTAGAGACGATCGGAGTGACAAATCATAATCTCGATCTATGCCAACTCAACAAACACCATCGGAGACACTTGTAGAGCACCTTTATAATCACCCAGTTACGTTGTGATGTTTGATAGCACACAAAGTGTTCCTCCTGTATTCGGGAGTTGCATGATCTCATAGTCATAGGAACATGTATAAGTTATGCAGAAAGCAATAGCAACACAAACTAAATGATCATCTGCTAAGCTAATGGATGGGTCAAGTCAATCACATAATTCTCTAATGATGTGATCCTGTTAACCAATTGACAACTCATGTCTATGGTTAGGAAACATAACCATCATTGATTCAACGAGCTAGTAAAGTAGAGGCATACTAGTGACAGTATGTTTGTCTATGTATTCACACATGTACTAAGTTTCCGGTTATTACAATTCTAGCATGAATAATAAATATTTATCATGATATAAGGAAATATGTCGGCGTTCTGGGAACGGGGGTCCCCAGACTTGCCTGCCTGCGGCCCACGGCGTGGCTTTGCTGGCAGGCCTGTACGGCCCATCTTCATCAACAAGGAATCAAGACCCTCGTGAGGGGCCAAGCCTCGCGAGGTTCATCAGGCCGGCTCGTGAGGGGCGGAGAGTTCAAGGTCGGGCAAACCTCGTGAGGTTCTCGTGACGTGAGCCATGACGATCGAGGCCAGGCGGGCGCCAGTGCGCGTAACGTCCTTGTTTCCTCTTTAGTGCTAAGGGGGCAAGCGCAGGCGCAGAGTACTGAGGCATCAAGCAAAGTTTTCCATATTGGTGCAGCGAGACAAGACCAGAAGGATGGCAAGACGGAGGTCACCGTGGAGCCAAGGATGGCATCACCGCCAGAACCTTTGGCAGGCGAAGACCACCTTTTGTCAGGATAGCTTGTACTAGCTGTCCCCTTTCAAATTGGTCGTTGTTGGCTCCTTTCCCGCTCAATATTTGGGGAGAGGACCAGGGCCTCTATAAATAGGATTAGCCACCACAATAGGCAGGGGGAGAATCCAAGATCATCCCGAGCCACACAAGTGCACCAAGCACAAGAACACCTCAACCTGAGGAGGCTGTTCTTCCCCTTGTACTGTTCATCCTCAGCCGAAGAGGCAATCCACCACCACCACAATGGAGTAGGGTATTACACCACAACAATGGCCCGAACCAGTATAAATCTTGTGTCCTTTGTGTTGCGAGTTCGCCGAGTTAGTTAGTGAGATCTAGGCTAAGTTAGGACACAGATCGATAGGGGGGGAGATCTTCACGCGCACCCCAGTGTTCGAACCTTAAGGGTTTTGCTGGAACCTGTGATCTGACATTTGGCACGCCAGGTAGGGGTGCGCCGGAGCTTCTTCCCCACCAGGCGATCCGCCAATGCTCCGCGGTTTCCGTGTCCCATGACCCGAGGGCTGACGAGGACCGATGGGCAGCCTGGCCCGCCCGGGCGGCACTGGCCGCCCAGGAAGACCTCAACCCTGCGTCTCAGGTGGCGCGCCCCAAACACCGCGGGGCGTGAGCAGCGCAGCCACTCGCCCTCTGCTCTTACCCCCCCGATAGATGCGAGCTGCTGCAAGGACCGCAAGCCATGCCACAGCAACGGCACCGCACACGGGGAAGTAGAAGGCGAACATGCGGGCCGCGCTCACAGTGGCTCGGGAACTGCTGCGATGCCGGCTGATGGAGAGTGACCGGGATGCACTGCTGGAACGTGTCACCGAGCTCATGTATGCGGCGGCCACGGGAGCACCGCCCTTCTGCTACCCGCTCAAGCCCTAGGCAGCGGCAGGAACCCATGACAGGCCTCGCCGCGCCTGCATACCCCCAAGTGCGCCCGGGGGCTTCGTCGACATCAGCACGGTCCATGGCGGACGGCTCCCCCTCACATCTGAGCCACCTCGGACGGGCGAGGGCATGAGTGTCCTCGCACATGGCCTCATCGGAGCACCGCCCCGCTATCCTCAAGATAGCGTGACGGGCCGAGCGACATGGAGCGTGGGGCACTTCGGCGATGTCTTCGAGGCAGCGACCTCGAAGGCCTACGTGCCCGGCATGATGGATCAGGAGTACACGCCGGAGGATGACCCCGGCTCATTCCTCGGGCCAAGATGGGAGGAGAAGGCGTTAGGAGCTGAAGCCTTCCAGGAGTCGCCAGAGAGCCCCGCCGGCCGCGTCATCGACGGAAGATACAGGGTACCATTAATCCCTCAGGGGCAAGCTTACGCTAACCATGAGTCACAGATGAACCAGGTCACAGCGCCAAATGATGGATCCGACAAGGCAATGCCCGCCCCAACAGAGACCCATGGGGGCTGCGTGGAAGGGGCTAGGAGCAAAGCCCATCCCCTTTCGCGCGGAGCAAGGCAACACCCGGAGGTAGGCCCTCTGCCGGGGTGGCGATGGCGACCTTTCCCCCGGCAGAGGACCCGTGGTCGCCGAGGGCGCCGCTGGCGTCCCCTCTACCCTTGTTGGGCCGTCCTGGTTTCCGGTCGTCCCAGCGGTGGTAAGGGGTGGCGCAAGGCGGGGCCCTCATCAGGCGATATGAAGTAAGGCTCCTGCCTGTGCAGTTCGCCGCCCGTGACACTCTCACGTAATAATGTGTGGGGCTGTACATGCCCCAGATCCTCAAGAGAGCCACCCTCGGCCCTCGGGGGCTCCCTCGCACGCCCAGTGGCAGCACTTAGCTCCGCGCTGGTGAGAAGACGTCAAAGACTAGACTAGGCGCCAGACGCGGCCATTTGCTTTGGATCTCTTTTCTGTAACCCTGCCTTCTGGATTTGGATTTAAGCTGAAGTTGAATTTTATTTGATGCGCGCGGGGGATGCCTTTTCTTGTTCGAGCTATTTCTCACAGTCTAGTTTTTGCCTTATTTCAGAGTCTGTGCCAGTCGCTCCCCCCTCGCGGGCCCCTCGTGAGCCGGGCTGGGCATGAAGCACATGAGCCACGCATGCGCCAAGCCATGGATGGCGCTTGCTTATCACGCAGCCCCCTCGGGCGTGTCGATGAACTCCTTAGGAGCTCCTCCAAAACCCGCAATCTCTCGGGCCGGTTTTGGGGCTCGCCCAAACTAAGGTAAACCGCAACAACAACCTTGCCCCGGCATGCGTAAGCTCGTGAAGACGTGTATTCAATTTGACACAGAAGGATAAAAGCTATGATTGTTTACATCAGGGGCTCCCCCTCTCAAAATGCTCTTACAATCATCCAGGGCCACGCCAAAGTTGTTATAGGGTAAACGGTAGGGGAACAAGGAATTGGCCGGATATGTCGCTCGCTGCGTCTCCCATATCATCTTCTGATGCACCACTGGCGTCGTTGTCGCCATTGTTGGCATCGCCTCCACCTTTACCGGTGCCGGCGTCGCCGTCGTCAACCATGTCGCCTTCGTCTGCCACGACCACCAGCCCTTAATCGTTAGAAGCGAAGGCCCTGACTAGCGCATTCACGTTGCCTTCAACCCATCGCACCAGATCGCCCCGGATGGATTCCGGTACGGGAGAAATTGCGGCGTCAAAATCAAAGTTGGGCTCGATGTTCCGGAGGTGGCTGAAGACGCAGGAGAATGCGCGGCCGAGCAGACTGCGACTCCTCTCTTCAACAAGTTGGCAAGCCCTCTCGGAACGGTTTTGCAGGTGCGGCACCACATCCCCAAAGAAGGGAGGAGGCTGGCGTAGTCGTTTGCATGGGGATGACGAGCATTCTCATCACAGATATGGCCCAGGGCGGTGTTGGCCCTGTTCCTGAGGTCCTCAAGCATGGGGGCATGCACACGCTCCAATGTCCGCCACTCAAGCACTTCATCCCTGTTCTGCCGCGCGACGGACTCGGTGTTGGCGACCCGCTGCCGAAGAGAGAGCAGATCGGCGTGGGATGAAACTTGCTCAGCCTGCACCGAGGCTAGGGCTGATGCGGTGGCCTCCTCTTGCCGCTCCACTTCGAATAGCCGGGACTTGAGGGAAGCAGTCCTACGAGCGGCCCCAGCTTCCACAAGCTTTAGCTTCATGTTGTGCCTGCTCTCAAGATCCACGCGAGCCTCGGCCACACGGCGGTCGACCTCCTCCTGGGCCCTGACCTCGCGCGCGCCGGTGTCGTCCTCCACCTGAGCAACCTGGCGCTCCCTCGTCTCCAGCCGCTCGAGTTCAAGGCTGTGCTCCACGGCTTCCAGCGCCAGCACCTCCTCACGCTTCCGGATCTCTTCCTCCTCCGCGGGCGGCCCGCTCAACGATGCAAGAGCAGCCATGCGCGCCTCCACCTGCTGATCCAAGACAACGCTCCAGGCTTGGAGCTCCCACGCATGTTTCTCCGCGGCCTTGCAACGGCGGTCAGCTTCCCGAGCCTCCTCCAGAGCTTGGGAGCAGGCCTCACGGGAGGCTGCAAGAGAAGCCTCGGCCTTCCTGTTGTCCAACTCGCGCTGGTGGCGCCCGAGGTTGATGGCCACCTTCAGCTTCTGCCACTCCTCCGTCAACCGAAGACCCTCGGCCTCGAGGCGCGCTTCGACACCCTCAAGTTCTTCACTGACTCAGTTCATCGCGCCCATTGCCTCCTGGAAGAGCTCATGACGAACAACGCTCTGCCCATGCTCAAACTCGAGCGCACGGCTCATATCGCCCTCCGCTACAGGGGCTGTGGGTGATGCCCAATGCGGTACGTCCCCTCTCAGCAGGGGGCTGGCACTGCCCCAGGCGCCAGCTGGGTCTCGCGAGGGGCCCGAACTAAACAGGGCCCGCTGCTTGAAGAGGACCCCACGATCGAAGCCAGCCAGCCACCGGCAGTGATCAGGGGAGGAGCCCTTGGCACGCTTGCCGCGCTCCGAGCCAGGCCGCGATGGAAGGACGGTGAACGTGCGAGCTCAATATGCCATGATGACCGGACCAACTCCCGCGGTGGACCCCGCGTCGTGGGCGGCGCCCGAGCTTGGCGTGTGCAACGGGACGAGAGGGAGCTGCTTCTCAGGTGGTTTTACGGCCTTGGCAGAACGGGTCCTGAGGGGACAATCGTCAGGAAGGAAAGCAGCACACAGAAGATCACCAAGATAAGGTACTTACTCGTCAACGGCGATATACTTCCTCCGTTTCAACGGCCCGAAGGTGCCGCTGCCGCAGCTTGGGGACCCCTTTCTCTTGCGGATTTCTGTGAAGTCCACGAACAGCCGGCTGAAGCACTGGACATGGAGGCCGACGTGAGGCGCGGCTGGAGAAGTGCTTGGAGGGGCAGCCTCAGAAGCTCCAAGCTGAGGAGAGCTGGACGGCTCTACCTCGCAGTGACTTGCCGAGGCCTGAGGAGCCCCGGCCGCGGGAGAAGCGGGCTGCACCGCCCCTTCAACCGCTGCCCCAGGGCAAGAGTCACGGGACCCCGAGGTCGACGCTTCGGGAGCCCTGGGCGGCATCAGCATCTCGGCACCTTCACTACCGGCCCACAGCGGTTCACGCCCCCTGCACCAACACTTGGGGCAAGCTCTGCGCCAACATCAAGGAAAGGAACCATGACGATGGGGTTCTCGCGGGGCCCCACGAGGCCAGCTGGGCGCAACCCCTACTCGTTGAAGGAGGGCATCTGCTCCGTGAAGGACATCTTGTTCGAGCAGCGGTACAAATCACAACTCTTCCTCAGAAAGTCGTCCGGCAACGGGACGCCCGTCGGGACCTCAAACACCGTTCGCCGCGCCTCATGGGGGAGCTTAGACTCCTGAAGTCTCATGTAGTCATGTGGTCCTAGCTGCTGAGCAAGGCCCACATCGGCAGGGAGTGGTGCTGTAGTGGAGCAATTCGGCGTCGGACGAACTCCCTCACCACCATAGGCGCAGTCATGCCAAGGTCTTTGAGCCATCTCAACCTCAGCAAAACAGGGACAAGGCGTGGATCGGCGAGCCTCCGCTGGCACCAGCCGGAGTTAGGAATGGCGGGCTCAGACGGAGAAGAGAGCAGGGGTCTGAGCACTCCGGCATCAACAAATACCCACCATGTCCGGAACCCGCTCGCGGCTGGTGGAAGCTCGAAGTCAATCCCGTCGCTGGCCGTCGCCGCCACGGCCTGAAAGCTCAGGCACCCGGAGCTCTGCCTAGGATCAATCAAGTGCAGCGAGAAGAAGTTGCGGAAAAGAGCCACGGAAGGAGCAATGCCGACCATGGCCTCGCAAACGAAGGCGAAGACGGCTAGCAGGGTCACGGATTGGGGATCAAGATGCAGCATGTGGATCTGGTAATGGGAAAGCACTGCATTGAGGAAGGCAGAGAAAGGAGGGACCAAGTCGGCCCAGAGGGCGTCTATGAAGAAGGGGACCTCAGTGGCCGTCCGGTCAATGCGAGCACGGGAAGCAGGCCAAGCCACCATCTCTCCCCACTCGTTAAAGCCGGATGCGAGCATGGGACGCACCTTTCCCATGGCCTCATCATTGAGCACCCGCGATCGGCCTATTGCAGGCTCGGCGGCCGGTGGCGCACTAGCCGAAGACAGAGGCTTCTTCCCTTTATCCGCTTGCATCGGAGCCATGGTGATGGGGCGAGCAGAGCTAAGGTCAGATTGGAAAGAGGAGCAGAGTCTGGGGGAAGCAGAGAAATGAAGGAGAATGGCGCAAGCGATGGAAGAATAACCGTGTAGACTCCGGTGGGCGTTTAGCCAGGCGGGTATCAAGGCAGCATGGGGAAGCGGAGACACCCACGTCCAATCAACCGCCATGCGTTGACCGAGGCCGCAGGCTATTGGGGGCCCACGGTGCACCGCACTTGACCCTTGGCTTCACCTCGAAGCCAAGCCCGAGCGCGCCTTGGGCCCAGGGGCTACTGTCGGCGTTCTGGTAACGGGGTTCCCCAGACTTGTGTGCCTGCGGCCCACGGCGTGGCTTTGCTGGCAGGCCTGTATGACCCATCTTCATCAACAAGGAATCAAGACCCTCGCGAGGGGCCAAGCCTCGCGAGGCGGATGACACAAGACCTCCTCAGGAGCAGCCTCATCAGGCCGGCTCATGAGGGGCGGAGAGTTCAAGGTCAGGCAAACCTCGTGAGGTTCTCGTGACGTGAGCCATCACAATCGAGGCCAGGCGGGTGCCAGTGCATGCAGCGTCCTTATTTCCTCTTTAGTGCTAAGGGGGCAAGCACAGGCGCGGAGTACTGAGGCATCAAGCAAAGGTTTCCATATTGGTGCAGTGAGACCAAGACCAGGATGGTAAGACATAGGTCACTGTGGAGCCCAGGATGGCGTGACCGCCAGAACCTTTGGCAGGCAAATACCACTTTTGTCAGGATAGCCTGTACTAGATGTCCCCTTTCAAATTGGCCGTTGTTGGCTCCCTTCCCTCTCAATATTTGGGAAGAGGACCAGGGCATCTATAAATAGGATTAGCCACCACCATAGGCAGGGGGAGAATCCAAGATCATCCTGAGCCACACAAGTGCACCAAGCACACGAACACCTCAACCTGAGGAGGCTATTCTTCCCCTTGTACTGTTCATCCTCAGCCCAAGAGGCAATCCACCACCACCACACTGGAGTAGGGTATTACACCATAACAGTGGCCCGAACCAGTATAAATCTTGTGTCCTTTGTGTTGAGAGTTCTCCGAGTTAGTTCATGAGATCTAGGCTAAGTTAGGACGCAGATTGATAGGGGGGAGATCTTCGCGTGCACCCAAGTGTTCGAACCTTAAGGGTTTTGCCGGAACCCGTGATCCAAGAAAATAGAAATGACAACTTTATTATTGCCTCTAGGGCATATTTCCTTTAGCATATTACTCCACGTATAAGATCTACCTTGAACTGGAATCTCAATGAGTTGTTGCTTGCGAATTATATCATTAAATGTTATCATGTCATTCAGATTCCCCCCAGGTTTGTTGCGATTGTCAGGAGCTCGCATATAATTAAAATCACCAAGGAGCAACCAATCTTGAGCATTAGGAATCTGGGCATCATACAACCAGGACGTAAACGCAGTACGATCATTAGCCGCACATGGGCCATAAGCATTAGCGAGCAACTAGGACTGCGAAGACTGAGTACTGATGAAACTGACGACTAACATGAAGACACCAGAAAACACAACTATACTAGCAAATAAAGCGCTTTTCCAAATAGTAAGAATACCACCAGATGATCCGCGGGAGGAACAAAAGCAAAGCATTCGAATTGTTTAGGGAAACAAGTTTTAAGGAACGCAAAAGAAACTTCAGGCATTTTGGTTTCCTGCAAGCAAACCACCGCACAACCACTGGTGCTGATGGCATTAGAGAGGGCCAACTGCTTCTTCTCCCAATTGAGACCTCTGATGTTCCAAGACAGCACATTCCAGCATCGCAAAGGTGACATGGCAGAGGCAGAGATTACTACAAGGAGGGAGAAGCCACCTGCCCCTGATCTTCAGAAGAACTAGCAGCCGACGAGGTAGCAAGGAAGGCTTTAGAGGTTAGTTCATCTTTAGGAATGGCACATCTGTTGACACCAATCTCTTGCAGCGTGGAGATTGGGGTTGGAGGAGGAACTGCATCATCAACCCTAGGTGCATTGCTGGATGATCCAATCATGGGCATAATACAAGGCTTAACCTTGGAGGAAGTCACATGTGTATCTTTGGGAGCATGGGTTTTGAGGCCATTAAACTTGTTGGAGCGCTGACTACGCCTGACCTCCGAGGTGGAAATAGGAGCTGCAGGCCGGGTACGCCTGGCCCTTAGCCCATTTGGAGCTGGTGGAACCAATATGTCAGTGATCATGGATGCAGATTTTAGATCAGTTACACCATTGCTAGCCTCGACAGTAAATTCAGAAACCTCCCCAAAGTTCAGATTAGTTTCACCATTGTTTGCCCCCTCAATAGGTTCAGAAATCTCCTCAATGACCACAGATGAGGTAGTGAGCAGAGCATGATTCTCAGACTGCATCTGGGAGAAATGAAATCCTGTAGCATCTTGCGAGACTCTGACATTCACAACAACAGAATTGTTCCTCATACCACATCCAACTCTCCAAGGGCCAATAGTAGAAATGAACGGGCGCAGGGCATTGAAAATGAAACTGTTGAGATGCTGCCTGGGGATGGGACCATTCAGAAGTATGGCCAAGAGCTCATCCCCACGCGCAGACAGCCAAAACCGAAGATCCTGAGAGTGAACATCCATTGTAATAGACAGAGAGTCAGAGACCACATCATCATCAAAGATAGCTACATCCATAGCAGGCAGCATTTCTAGATCAAACTAGGTAGAGCTAGAGTTGTCAGAGGCGGTGATAAAGTCATTCCAGGCCTGAAAAGCTTTGTCTATGAGATTATCTTTAGGAACTAGTTCATGCTGGACAGTCAGACCATGGGCAGCCATCCATGCCTAATAATTCACCAAATGAGGAGGCATTGGAGGCAACTACACCGGTTGAGGAGACTGCTAATGACCCCAACCTACATTGTCTTGAGCATTTTGAGTTGGGCCTTGTTCAGCATTGTTGCCTGCTTGTGGCGCATCGTTCTGAACCAGCCAGTTATGGACTTGCTGCTGGTATAGCTGCTCTGCCGTGAGCTCAGGGCCGAACAGGGGATGAGGATTTCCATCTGGAGGTTGTGGTTCTTCTCCAGCAGGTAACACCTCGAGCAGCAGGCCGTTCCAGTCATTGCTACGCAGGATGGTGACCTGTATAGTCCAGCAATCCCGCGCACCACCAAGTTGCCACACAATGAAACGTTTGGGGATTAGGCGGAGGCGTATGACACAAGCTTTGATCAGCATAAACCTACGATCCTGCCTCGGATTATACCAAGAGACCAAAGAACCATAACCTCCTAGCACCTTGGTGATATAATAGTCAGTTTGATAGTCATATGGGAATCTAGAAGACATCAACCAGACCTCCAGACCAAAAGAGGTAGTATGCCAATTGAGCACCTCATTGTGAGGAAAAAATGAGATCAACAAATCTTCAGTCTCTAACTCAATAGGAGTGGCCAGTGATGTATCTCTTAAGAACGAATCCGCAAACCCAAAGATCCCAATCCTGAATGGGTGATCACTTACCTCAGCAGTGTTGTTATGCGGTTATGCGGTTCTGCTAGGGAATGACGTATGTTGTTATGCGGTTTGACCAATAAAGATCTCCGTAGAATATGTAGGAACCAATATGAGTATGCAGGTTCCGCTATTGGTTATTGACCGGAGATGTGTCTCGGTCATGTCTACATAGTTCTCGAACCCATAGGGTCCGCATGCTTAACGTTTGATGACGATTTGTATTATGACGGGGCAGATCATCCCATAGTACTTAGCCCCGGAAATCGCCCACCGGATTCCAGCGACGGGGCAGATCATCCCTACCCCGGAGCCCCATAGAGGGTGGTGTTCATCCCCCACTTCGTTCGCGGATTGGGATTCCCTCTCCACCCATTTATCCATGGACTCATGTTCTACTATGGGATGGATTTCCACAATCTGGCCCCCAACTTGATCCTCAACATCTTGGCATTTATTGTCGTGTGTGAGGCCTTCCTCCGCATCCCTCCCCACTTCGGATTGTGGTTAAAGGTCTTCAATGTGAAGCCAAACATGGTGGACAGCCAACACGCAGAGTGCGGAGGCGCCATGGTGAGCAAGGTGCCCAACGTGTTATGGCCCAGAGGTACCTTCATGGAGACCGTCATAGGGTGGCAATAGCAGTGGTTCGACATCATAGAGCCTCGTGATGTCACCTGGGCCGCGGCTCCGGAATTACAGTCCGGAGCCCCGATGCGGCTCACCTCCTGGCTAGAGAAGGGTCTGGACTGGTCTTTGTCGAACGAGCTGACAGTGCTTCAGACGCGCATCAGGAGCATGGTAGACAAGAACATCAAGCTTGTCAATGTGATCCAGGTGATGCTTGTTC